>NC_092235.1:1911306-1983806 GCF_036320965.1 Panulirus ornatus
CAAATATATGAAACATGTCACCAACTCACTGTTTTGTTCATATTTCTTGCTATATTACATCTGTCAGTTTCTAAATGCAATCATCGGATGATTATGGCTGTGTCTACACACTCCCGCCATCTGGCCAACCTTGTACATATGATCATTTAAACTCTGACATTTTAACAAATTGTTTCAAAACGACTCCATGAAACGCGAACTTAAAATTCATCCATTTAACTCCCTCATTCATTAACGAACATTTAAACATGATCATTTGAACGTAAATCTTCCAGCTGCATTATGTCAACAAAGTCCTTTTACATACGTCATTAGGTTAGGTTGGGTTAGGTTAGGTTAGGTTAGGTTAATCAACCTCGTCAATTAAACACTTTAATACTACCATGCAACAGTGAACTTTTACACACCGTCATATTGCAGCTGTTGTATGAAATGCTTCACATAACCAAAGAATTTTAAAGTGAATTATTTTAACGATTTTCTTGGAATTCTGCACTTTAATATGAACCTTTAAATTCTGACTGTAGAGGTACACATGACCTTTAAATTCCACCAGAGCAATGGGAGTTTGTACAATTAATTTAACTCTGCCACTGAACGCGAACTTCTAAATTTAGCTGGGCGGCCTCTTATTCCCTGGCTGCCATTCATACTTTGTCCTTTTAAACTGTGTGTTTATATCGCTCTCATTCACTCTTAATTTCGATCGTCTCTGATATTTCAGTCGTAAAATTTGTTCATGTTGCCATATTACTTTAGTTAAGGTTTATGGTTAAACCTAAAGAATCTACAGTGTCTACAGTGACGGAGCCATCTGTATGTTGTACCAGACAACCAATAATGTATGGTGACTGACGTCTACAGTGACGGAGCCACCTGTATGTTGTACCAGACAACCAGTAATGTATGGTGACTGACGTCTACAGTGACGGAGCCACCTGTATGTTGTACCAGACAACCAGTAATGTATGATGACTGACGTCTACAGTGACGGAGCCACCTGTATGTTGTACCAGACAACCAGTAATGTATGATGACTGACGTCTACAGTGACGGAGCCACCTGTATGTTGTACCAGACAACCAGTAATGTATGGTGACTGACGTCTACAGTGACGGAGCCACCTGTAGGTTGTACCAGACAACCAGTAATGTATGATGACTGACGTCTACAGTGACGGAGCCACCTGTATGTTGTACCAGACAACCAGTAATGTATGGTGACTGACCGTCCTACAGTGACGGGAGCCACCTGGTATGTTTGTACCAGACAACCAGTAATGTAGGTGACTGACGTCCTACCAGTGACGAGCCTCCTGTATGTATTACCAGACAACCAGTAATGTTTGTGACTGAACGCTCTACAGTGACCGGATCCACCTGTATGTATGTACCCAGACAACCAGTAATCTATGGTTGACTGACGTCTACAGTGAGGAGCCACCTGTATGTGTACAGACAACAAGTAATGTATGATGACTGACGTCTACAGTACGAGCCACCTTATTTGAATCCAATAATGTATGGGACTGTTGAATCAGTGACGGGCACGTATGTGAATCATGATGTAAAGGGAACCGTTGTGAATCTGATGTATCGATTATGAATCATGATGGTATGGGAACCGTTGTGAATCATGATGGTGGGAACCGTTATGAATCATGATGGTATGGGGGAACCGTTATGAATCATGAGTATGGGAACCGTTGTGAATCATATGGTAGGGGGAACCGTTTAATCATGGATGGTATGGGAACCGTTATGAATCATGATGGTATGGGAACCGTTATGAATCATGATGGTATCGGAACCGTTATGAATCATGATGGTATGGGAACCGTTATGAATCATGATGGTATGGAACCGTTATGAATCATGATGGTATCGGAACCGTTATGAATCATGATGGTATGGGAACCGTTATGAATCATGATGGTATGGGAACCGTTATGAATCATGATGGTATGGGAACCGTTATGAATCATGATGGTATGGGAACCGTTATGAATCATGATGGTATGGGAACCGTTATGAATCATGATGGTATCGGAACCGTTATGAATCATGATGGTATGGGAACCGTTATGAATCATGATGGTATGGGAACCGTTATGAATCATGATGGTATGGGAACCGTTATGAATCATGATGGTATGGGAACCGTTATGAATCATGATGGTATGGGAACCGTTATGAATCATGATGGTATGGGAACCGTTATGAATCATGATGGTATGGGAACCGTTATGAATCATGATGGTATGGGAACCGTTATGAATCATGATGGTATGGAACCGTTATGAATCATGATGGTATGGGAACCGTTATGAATCATGATGGTATGGGAACCGTTATGAATCATGATGGTATGGGAACCGTTATGAATCATGATGGTATGGGAACCGTTATGAATCATGATGGTATCGGAACCGTTATGAATCATGATGGTATGGGAACCGTTATGAATCATGATGGTATCGGAACCGTTATGAATCATGATGGTATGGGAACCGTTATGAATCATGATGGTATGGGAACCGTTATGAATCATGATGGTATGGGAACCGTTATGAATCATGATGGTATGGGAACCGTTATGAATCATGATGGTATGGGAACCGTTATGAATCATGATGGTATGGGAACCGTTATGAATCATGATGGTATGGGAACCGTTATGAATCATGATGGTATGGGAACCGTTATGAATCATGATGGTATGGAACCGTTATGAATCATGATGGTATGGGAACCGTTATGAATCATGATGGTATGGGAACCGTTATGAATCATGATGGTATGGGAACCGTTATGAATCATGATGGTATGGGAACCGTTATGAATCATGATGGTATGGGAACCGTTATGAATCATGATGGTATGGGAACCGTTATGAATCATGATGGTATGGGAACCGTTATGAATCATGATGGTATGGGAACCGTTATGAATCATGATGGTATGGGAACCGTTATGAATCATGATGGTATGGGAACCGTTATGAATCATGATGGTATGGGAACCGTTGTGAATCATGATGGTATGGGAACCGTTATGAATCATGATGGTATGGGAACCGTTATGAATCATGATGGTATGGGAACCGTTATGAATCATGATGGTATGGGAACCGTTGTGAATCATGATGGTATGGGAACCGTTATGAATCATGATGGTATGGGAACCGTTATGAATCATGATGGTATGGGAACCGTTGTGAATCATGATGGTATGGGAACCGTTATGAATCATGATGGTATGGGAACCGTTATGAATCATGATGGTATGGGAACCGTTATGAATCATGATGGTATGGAACCGTTATGAATCATGATGGTATGGGAACCGTTATGAATCATGATGGTATGGGAACCGTTATGAATCATGATGGTATGGAACCGTTATGAATCATGATGGTATGGGAACCGTTATGAATCATGATGGTATGGGAACCGTTATGAATCATGATGGTATGGGAACCGTTATGAATCATGATGGTATGGGAACCGTTATGAATCATGATGGTATGGGAACCGTTGTGAATCATGATGGTATGGGAACCGTTATGAATCATGATGGTATGGGAACCGTTATGAATCATGATGGTATGGGAACCGTTGTGAATCATGATGGTATGGGAACCGTTATGAATCATGATGGTATGGGAACCGTTATGAATCATGATGGTATGGGAACCGTTATGAATCATGATGGTATCGGAACCGTTATGAATCATGATGGTATGGGAACCGTTATGAATCATGATGGTATCGGAACCGTTATGAATCATGATGGTATGGGAACCGTTGTGAATCTCGTACCTATGATTCATAGTGAGTGAACCCAGGTGCCTTGGTGTGGTAACATAGCTGTTCTGGTGAGGGTGGAGGTGACGGCTACGGACTTACCAGTGAGTTATCATCCATGGCATCATTTTGGACGGGTTTAATGACGTTCAGTCACAACTGCCACACTTGCTTGGTGCTTAACACTCATTTATTTCACGATTTTGGGTTGTTTCCAGGCTATCTATTTTCCAGATTATATTGTTATAATGGCCAAGACCTGGACACAGAGTGTCACATAATGAAATAATTATTTAGGGTTAGATTAAGAACAGAGAAACTTGGCAATTGAGCTTGACTATTTATGTGCTACCCTGCCACCCGCAGTCATGTTGGCAACGCTGGTCACTCGTGATGGCTTAGTCCCGGCGACTCCACTTCCCCCCGGCCGGCTGGGGGGGGGCGTTCCAATCTGGAGTCTGCCAATATCAAATGTTACTTTCTTTTTTTCGCTCTGGATACTTCTTGTCTCCTACTTGTTATCTTAAATAATCAACATAATGTAGATGTTCACCGTAATATAATGATACTGTGTACGCAGTGATATAAAACTGATACAGTATCGATTTAAATTTTAACGAAAAAAATTGGCGGTCAAAATAGCAACAACCAATGAGGTGTGCGTGTCAGGTAGCCGGCCTGGAGGGAAGTGGAGTCGGCCGGTTATGGTAGTAGTGTTGCCAACATGACTGCGGTATAGCTATAGGTAATGATAGACTTTACGTTTGTCTTACACAACAACACAGAGCCGGGCCCCCGGGGAACTGAGTGAGTCTTTACCTTTCCAAGGTTTCTGGGAATCGAGACTAAACACTGGAGACTGAGTTTATATCCCTCATACATCAGTATTATAAGGATCCGTTATACTGCTTCCAGCAATTAGAGAGAGAGAGAGAGAGAGAGAGAGAGAGAGAGAGAGAGAGAGAGAGAGAGAGAGAGAGAGAGAGAGAGACTGATGGTGTTGTGTGATTAGAATAACCATACAGGACGGACAGGAACATTAGTTTATTGCAGTAACATGACAAATTAACCTTAATTACATTTAATATGACCTTCATCCCCCAGCCACGGCCATCAACAACTTGGTGAATCCTTGTGGCAACACAATGGACGAAGTTTGTGCATAAAGAGAAGAATGACACAACAATACCAGGCATTAGAAGCCTCCCATATGTAGGATAACCAGACTTACATTCTCTCGAAGGCCACACAATGAGGGCTCATGTGATACAGGTTTAGAAAAGCAGGTTTGTTGATTGATACAGACCAGACCTTAGATTTTAGCCTGACAATAATGAACCTTTATTACCATGAATTTCCATATGACAACAAACAAACAGAGAAAAAAAGATCAATACCTGGCCATAGATATGTCTCAAGATATCTTGCTATATATAAAGATTGTAAAGATCAATATATGACCATAGATATGTCTCAAGATATCTTGCTATATATAAAGACTGTAAAGATCAATATCTGACCATAGATATGTCTCAAGATATCTTGCTATATATAAAGACTGTAAAGATCAATATATGACCATAGATATGTCTCAAGATATCTTGCTATATATAAAGACTGTAAAGATCAATATATGACCATAGATATGTCTCAAGATATCTTGCTATATATAAAGACTGTAAAGATCAATATATGACCATAGATATGTCTCAAGATATCTTGCTATGTATAAAGACTGTAAAGATCAATATATGACCATAGATATGTCTCAAGATATCTTGCTATATATAAAGACTGTAAAGAGAATCAGAGATAAAACAGAAGTAATGAAAAGTAGATTACTTGTGTTGATGGTAAGGACAAGTAGGGACTTCATGACAACATGATGAAGGTACTGTAACAACCAATGATTTCTAATATTTCTATGATGAAATAAACTAATATGTATTTGTCTTAGTTAACTGGGTTGGTTATCGGGAATGATTTATAAATTGAACACAATTATATCAGTCAGAGTTAACCAAACCTCTGCTGGACCATTGTGGTGTGTAGGAAGCAATTTCTTCCTCATCCAAAACATTAATGATGAAGAGGTAGTTCTTGGCTATTATAGTGAACAACCGAAAATAATGGCAAGTCACTTGTTCAAGCAGGAGTCTGGCATCTACGTCAGGTACTCAGTATAAATCATCATTGATTTTCATCTTTGCACACATATTTACAATCAATTCTGATTATTTCATTTTGCGTAGGTCATGAAAAATCCATGTTCCCACCATATTGTTCAGATGTGACTGTTGCTCTGCTGTTATAAGAACTGCCTCACATATGCACAAGTGGAGTGAGTGGATAATATCTGGACGTCACAGAGAACTTAAGGATAATACACAAAACTATTCTTCCAGCATCTTCATCTGAAATCTAACACTGAAGCCAAATACTTTGTGGGAAACACATTATGACGGATCTTCTGTTATTTGTTTAGCTTCTTCTTTCCTTCTCTTTCCCTTTCCATCTTCCTTTGTGTCTTTTCTGACCCCTGATACATCTTCATTAATCACAGTCTCTCTCTCTCTCTCTCTCTCTCTCTCTCTCTCTCTCTCTCTCTCTCTCTCTCTCTCTCTCTCTCTCTCTCTCTCTCTCTCTCTCCACTTCTCACATAACATGACAAGACGTAACTCACGCATTAGTTCTTCATAACTCTGGATTTTCCAGCAGTGATCGCCAGCTACGCGTTATATCTGCTGCATTCTGGTCAAATCTTGCCAACACTCGTCAGCCTCAAGACAAAACACAATTAAACCTTTATTAATCATCGTTAAAGGAAGTGAAAACTCGACCTACACTTGGGAAAATCACTGACTAATATTCCTTTTATCAAACCTCAGTTGCCATATCCAGGTGTCTCCAGCTCCTGCCTCAGTTGCCATATCCAGGTGTGCCAGCTGCTGCCTCAGTTGTCATATCCAGGTGTGTCAGCTGCTGCCTCAATTGCCATATCCAGGTGTGCCAGCTGCTACCTCAGTTGCCATATCCAGGTGTGTCAGCTGCTGCCTCAGTTGCCATATCCAGATGTGTCGGCTGCTGCATCAGTTGCCATATCCAGGTGTGTCAGCTGCTGCCTCAGTTGGCAGGTGTTCTCAGCAGATGAGGTCACGCCGGAGAGAGACTGAGCCAAGACAATTTAGGAATGTTGTGTTTACTACAAAGCAACATGAAGCACTTCTGTAGAACTCAAGCTACCAAGGTTAGTCATCATTCACATTTTCCTTATTGCATCAACATAATTATACATTTTTGCTAAAACCTTTTATGGATATTGTATTATATTTTCACACCATATGTCTAAGTGCTACGTAATAGGTGACTTATTAATTATACAATCAAATGATAACTGTGTATGACATAATATTAATATAAGGTACTTACTTAACATACAGAACTAACATACACTTTATATTTTTGGATAAGTGTGTTATTGTCATTTCCAATTTGATGTGCAATCATTTCGTCCAGTATATACAACCTGGGGTTATGTTCTCCAGCAGTCATACACGGACGGTGGTGTGATGTGTGGCTTCACGTGTCTGGCTGCTGCACACACAACATGGCCAATCCTTCTGCATGTCTTCTGCTGGTATTTGTATATCTATAAAGACAGTCTTAATGGTGCTGGACTTAGGCGTAATAATCATAGCTAGGCTCCCGTTACTATATGTATTCCTTTTATAATAAACAAAATAAGAAATATAGGAGAATGTTCGTGACCGGTGTTGGGAGGAGACCATATACTGTTCACCAGCCTTACGTATACAAGAGGTGTGAGGGACGGGTCGTCAACACAGCTGAGGATGATACAAACAGTGGCAGTTTGTTGTCTGAAACGTTTCAAGTGAGCAGTTGCAAGGTGTGGTAATGGTGGTCAGGCGGGCTGTTCCTTGTAGCTCGCTAGTTAGCCCAGAGTTGAACGAGGCGGAGCTCAGTAGTGTACCTTTGTCGTGTGTAATGACTGGATCATCTCTGCCACGTGAAGCAATCTCTTAATCAACAGTTATGGAGTCAGGATTCATATATGACAACAAATAGTTAGATAGATTGTTGTTGTTAGATTGGGCAGGTGTTCGCCCGACATGGGCCCTTGTCTTACGACAGCCCGTTCTCAGAAAGTCTGTTTACTGTACAGTTATGTTATTGTTAGAGTCACCAGCAGGTCTCCTCGTAGCAGTTATCTACTGTCGTTGTCACACTAGTGAGGTCTTCACCTACCTGTTGTTTGTTGTCGTTGTTAGATTTTCTAGGTTTACATCCTACATCTAGAGTGTGGACGGCCCCTTCTCTGATCTTGCCTAAGAGGTAATTTCTAGTTTACAGATTCGTCAGGTCCTTGCCTGGCTCGGGCCCTCATCATACGGGCTCTATAACACGTATGTCTTATTATCTCTGAATTTACAGCTGTCAACAAGTAAAGTTCGTTAACCAGAATCTGTACCGTACGGAAAAGCAAACAAATAACAAAATTTGCAAGATGATAACAGTCGATATTAGCCATCAGCAGGTAAGGTCATCAAGCCGCACCATACATACGTCAGACAGTAACATCAGTTGTATAACAGGATGTATATATGTGGTTGCATTTAAGGGCTATCAGCTTGTGGTCATGAAGCCAGAATGTGAACCATAAGTTCAACATAAAATGATGGTCCAGGTCCAGCAGGTAGCTGCATATAAAGCTATGAATGTCTGTCTTGATTACTGACTGCGTAGAGGGAAGGGTTTGGGTAGGAAAGGAATTCGGGAGGAGTATTTTGAGGGGTTCTCGAGAGTGTGATGAGTAGGGACACAAAAATAGTCCTTCTCAGGAGGAGGGTAACAGGTCCTGAGGCTCAGCCCAGGTGATGGTGTGAACAGTATTATTATTACCACACATCACCAGCACACCTTTGATGGCGCTCCTACACCTTCGTGGCTGCTGGACTCCACACAGGAGCAGGGGATGATGGCACATATCTATGAAGCAAAAAGGTTTTCGATGAGACTGTGCTATTTCTTCCCTTCCCTGGTCGATGATACAGCCTTTCCCCAATGTTACTTGTCATTCCTGGTGTAACGACTTACGGGTTGAGTCCGGTAACACCTTTTCAATAATAGTATGTGAGAGAGTGGAGTGACCAGGATGAACAGCGTGTTCTGCACCTCAACTGATTGACTGTATGATAAGAATATAGAGAATTACACACCATATATATATATCACTTGCAAGGATCAAGCCAGGGATGAAGCATAGATAACTAGAAGGGTAGAATACCTTTACCTGGGATCAGTAGCACCTGTGGTAATGGACACACCTTTGTAATGCTTGATCACTTACAACTGATCAACTTTGATACGAAAGTCTTAGGTATTGTCCCTCAGGAAAACTTTTTAAAAATATTTATAAAACACATATATATGTTAGATATACACTATCTCTAGAATATATCTTTACCTGGGACGTGTAACACTTGTGTGGATAGACACAACTTTGTAATGCTTGATCCATTACACGAAATGAACTTCACTAACGAAGAGTTATACAACGCGTCGTTGGAGAACATTAATCAAATACCTATACAGAATTTTTATGTTACATGAAAGATATTTCTTGATAGTAGTAAACATAAGAAATGGTGACGAAAGAAAAGGGATGTAGAGGTAAATATTTTGTTAAAAAATGAATTGCTCCTGCCTTAAACTAGCTCCTTGCAATGGATTTTGTTTTAGATACCCACAGTAAGATATATTGTGTGGTTAATCACTATAAATGTTTATGTTTAACTGATCTTTTATTTCTTATAGTATTTTACTGATTCGGGTTTAAGAACCTTGGTTCTGAACAACCATTATAATGCAACACAATACATATTTATCATAAATAAATCATTTATCACAATAACCATTATGTTTGTACCAGATTCTTTACGTCCTCAATCACGTTTGTTAATATATAAGGAATTTTTCCGCCACATTTCAATACATAACATATATCTACACGTGTGTAAATATATGTATATGTTTTTATAAATTTTTCTTTGGCTTTTATAATCAAAGTGTAAGATATCCGTCTGAAGAAAATACTAGATAATATTATAGGTTATGTGTGTGTGTGTGTGTGTGTGTGTGTGTGTGTGTGTGTGTGTGTGTGTGTGTGTGTGTGTGCGTGTGTGTGTGTGAGTGCACACAGGAGTGAAAACATATTTTACACTTACAAGGTTAAGAGACGGGGCAACACGAGTGTACAAATCCTTCCTCAAAAGACTCACGTGATAATGATTAAAGTAGTACACACACACACACACACACACACACACACACACACACACACAGAGCGGCGCCCTCAATTTTTGATGTAGATTGATTTCCTATCTTAGTTTCGTCTACGGAATTCTACATCTTCAGTTCAGCACAACATTGTGGTAATGAAGGGAAAGTCACCACATTTACAAGCCGAGTGCACGTAGCTTATCCCACCTCGTTAGAGAGAAAACTCACCTGTATTTGAATTAATGAACGGGAACAGAGGAGACCAAATTTATTACACATTTATTATACAACTATACAATTTATATTATATATATTACCACATTTCCTGCACTTTCCATCACAATTTTGCTGAGGTCATAACCTTGTAGTTACCATTACCTTACAACCTTAAGGATGGTGGTCTACAACACCTCTAGATTGATGGAGAAAACGAAAAGTTTCGTTTTACTATTAAGACCACAGAAATACGGTAATTCCACTTCACTACCACTAACTACTAGTTATTTTACTTGTTGATTTTCACGGCTAAGATTTTCATCCTCTGAGCGAAGCCATACAATAATCGTCCTTATATACTCTGAGCATTGGATAGCCTCCTGATGATCAAGATTGCTGTTTTGGTTGTCCGTTTCCCTTGTTACTGCTGCGCCTCACTGCACACCTTACATGAGTGCCTTCCACAGTATTAGGGACAGCTGCTGGGCCTCACTGTAGCTACTTCTGGGACGGTTGCCAATCTTCCTCGTATTCCCTCATGACCACAGCGCCAAACCGACTCCCGCCATCAGGCCGAGACGCACAAACATTTCTGACAAAATTGAGACAACCACTTTCGCGTCAGTTTTGACACCAAGTGAATTTATACGACAATTACGTTCAAGATGCTTGGTTTTTCGTTCATGGATTGAACAGAAGCAACCAACGATGGTTGCTACTGCCCAATCCATGAAGTCCCCCCCACCACGGAAAGGTAACCAAGCTTCGGGGGGGATGGGTGTTTACCCTGACGTCAACGGAGAAACTCAATATAATATTTTTATTATAACTTTCCTTAATCTTAAAAAATGAATCAATCAGAGGGAACAATAGCCCCACTCATATGAAGGTTGGCTAACCGAATGTATATAGTTGTCAGTCCTTCTAAAACTTGTATATTTTCGATCATTAGAGCATCCATCTATTCATCTCATATAAGTGTTGCTGGGACCGTTGTCTATTAGTGCAGAGATCTTTTCCTCGGTAAAGAAAGTGTAGCCGGACTCCGCCCTCATGAGGTTACTGCACGACAGCAAAGATCACCCTTTGGTAGGCTGTACTATAGGCAGCACAGCTCCGTCAAAGATCTCACTCCAAAAGTGAACTTATATAGTTTCCTTTTTTAACATTTTGTCTTGTCTATAAGGAAATCATCAGTTCTTCTCCAGTGAAAGCAAAAAATCATCGAGAAATTCATTTGCTTCCTCAATATCAGGATCTTGTGGCTCTGTGTGGGGGACGGGGCTGGTGGGCTGTGTGTCTGGCTGTGTCTGGAGAGCGGGGCTGGTGGTCTCTGTGACTGGTTGTGTCTGGGGAGCGGGGCTGGTGGTCTCTGTGACTTGCTGCGTCTGGGAAGCGGGGCTGGTGGTCTCTGTGACTTGCTGTGTCTGGGGAGCGGGGCTGGTGGTCTCTGTGACTGGCTGTGTCTGGAGATCAGGGGAAGTCTTGGGTATAAATTTCAATATACTGTGAGCGATATCGTCTCTCAACCGATTCCTTTCGATCTTCTCTTGCACGGCCTTCATGATACGTTTGGGCGGCTTTCTCCATTTTCTTTGCATTTCAGTTGGTGATCCTGCGCCATCGAGCCACATGATACCAGAATAGTATCGTTCCTGTTTCCCAACGGGTCCAATCTTGGTGTCACACATGATGCCGAGGGAACCCAAATGGCGGCCGATGTTTACGTTGGAAGCCACGGGCTCGTTATGTATCTTGCAGTAACTTTCATACCGTTGCTGCAGCTCTTTCCTGCTGATAAGGTACCGCTTCATAGTAATAGTCTTTCCCTTCATTTGAACGAAGGTATTCATGAAACTAACAAAGGAAGCCTTTCCTTTGTAATCCCGTTTGTAGTAACAGAAAGCCATTGAAGACGTGGATTGGGTCAGGCGAAGTTACACAGACTAACAAGACAGTCCTATAAATCAATGGTCCTGTATCAGCACTGAACTCGAAATACGTCAGAACGACAATTTCAACCCTGGGCTGGAGGGCCAGTTGATGATATTCTCACGTCTTGCTCAACCAAGTAACCTCGGTTAGACCTTGTTTATATTCAAATATAGTAAAGTTAATACAGTGAAGCTTGATGATTCTATTCATATGTAAGTTGCAATGTAGTTTGTATATATATATATATATATATATATATATATATATATATATATATATATATATATATATATATATATATATATATATATATATATATATATATATATATATCTTTCTTTCAAACTGTTCGCCATTTCCCGCATTAGCGAGGTAGCGTTAAGAACAGAGGACTGGGCCTTTGAGGGAATACCCTCACCTGGCCCAATTCTCTGTTCCTTCTTTTGGAAAATTAAAAAAAAAACGAGAGGGGAGGATTTCCAGCCCCCCGCTCCCTCCCCTTTTAGTCGCCTTTTACGACACGCAGGGAATACGTGGGAAGTATTCTTTGTCCCCTATCCCCAGGGAAATATATATATATATATATATATATATATATATATACATATATTCAATAATGGATGGAACTTGGCTCCTAAGGTGATTTTGTTGTTGGAGTGGGACCTCCAGCCATTTTGTCCACCTTTTACCTTTCTAGACATGTGGTGGTGCATTGGGTAGTGTGGCAACCTTCGTCTTCATCTTTTTGGGTGCAGGCTTGGAAACCTCGTGGAGTAGTTGTGGGGTTTGCTTCTTTGCTGCACCCGACATAGCCATCTGGGTGTAGTTATCTACCCGGGCTGGTGGGTCAGCCACCATAGCTACACGCTCACTCGGTACCTGAGCTGGTGGACGAGCAGCCTTCCTTTCTTCCATGGCTACAGTCTGCCTAACGACCTGGGGTTGTGGAGCAGCCATCCTTACTACCACCCAGGTTGGTTGGGCAGCTTTCTTTCGTTTCTTTGCTACACCCTTCTGGTTGGGTTGGTTGGGCAACTTTCTTTTTCCTCTTCTTCGATACAACCTGCCAACCGAATTCGTCTGCTGGTGGGTCCGTTTCTTTCATGGATACAACCTCTGTAGCCACTTGGGCTGGCCGGTCAACCTTCGGTTGTAGGTAAAAGTATATATATAGAATAATGTGGTTATCATCAGCAGCCAGAGGCCATTCCTCCCTCCTTGCCTGCAGAGTTCTTGATTTTCTGGAAAGTTCTACGAGATTCTGGTAAGATAAATACCATTGAGAGGACGTTGTTAGGGGACAGTCAGGTTCAGTTTAGAGTTGGTTGTGGGATGGTTCTTTTACTGTGTCGTATCAGCCAGATGGGTATTTCTTTTCACAGTTTTCGTTAAAGTTTGTTTTCTAGAAGCATAATCTCGAGCACTATTTTCCATATGTTTATCATTTTTGTTGTTATAGTTTCATTATCATCATTAGTTTTGTTATTGTTGACTTTCAGATATTTGATGTTATGTTTGTGATTCCCGTGGAAGCGTCTGACATCTTGCTAGAAGACTTTCTGGTCACAATATTTCTGCACTGGGGAGTTGATCGTATTCTTTTATTGCAGGTTTTGTTATTATCTTGCTTTACATTAAGGTCTACTGGAGGTTTTCCCAATGCTGGTTGAACATATGTCCAGCAACAGGAGATAGCGTAAGATACAGTATTGATGAAACTTATCTATCTATATACCTATCTAAATATCGCTCTATCAATCTATCAATCTAACTATCTATCTATCTATATATCTATCTATCTTTATCTGAAATTCAACAATAATAAAATCATTGATATATGAAGTATAACAACGTCCTCTCAATGGCAATTATCTCAGCAGAATCTTCTAGAACCTTCCAGAAAACTATGAACTCTGCAGGCAAGGAGGGAGGAATGGTCTCTGGCTATTGATAAAACCATATCACTCCATATATATATTTATATATACATATTTATGTATATATATGAATATATAACGTACAGAATAATGCGTCCATTATCAGAATCGAAGAAAACTGAAAAGATGAGGTCCCACCGAGATTCGAACTCGGATTGCTGGATCCAGAGTCCAGAGTGCTAACCCTTACACCATGGGACCTGATAAGAAAAGATGTGATTTCATCTAAATGTTTTACATATAATCAACCAGAGGCCATTCCTCCCTCCCTGCCTGCAGGGTTCAAGGTTTTCTAGAAGGTTCTCGAAGATTCTGGGTAGGAACTGCCATTGAGAGGACGTAGTTATACGTATCATTAATGATATTGTTGTTGACTTTCTGATTAAGAAAGATAGATAGATAGATAGATAGATAGATAGGTAAAAAACAGATGTTAGATAGATCGATAGATACGTAAGGCTGTATATGTCAATTTTCACAGAAATCATTGATATCTGCGTTATTCTGCAAGAAATACATGTACATGGATGTAGTGATAATATGGGTTAGGTATAAGACCAGTCGTGTTGAGATTGTAGTGAATGTGACCATTGACTTCAACCTTAATAGTGTAGTGAAGATAAAGTTGTAGTGAAGATAAATCTTGAAGTGACTCATAAGGTTGTTGTGAGTACAAGGATGCATCGTAAATGAGTACTTCCTACCTGAAAGTCAACAATTACAAAATTGATCAAGTATAACAACATCCTCGGACAACCAACTACAAACACCAACCATAGAGTGAACCTGACTGTCACCTAACGACGACCTCTCAAAGGTAATGATCTTACCAGAATCTTCGAGAACCTTCTAGAAAACCTTGAACCCTGCAGGCAGGGAGGGAGGAATGGCCTCTGGTTGATTATATGTAAAACATTTAGATGAAATCACATCTTTTCTTATCAGGTCCCATGGTGTAAGGGTTAGCACTCTGGACTTTGGATCCAGCAATCCGAGTTCGAATCTCGTTGGGACCTCACCTTTTCAGTTTTCTTAGAAACTGATGATAGAACTGAGCCATAGATTTTACCTTCGATGGACATATATTTCTTACGTCCCACCATTTTATTTAAGTATGAAGATCTCACGGCAGAGAGGAAACATGAGATATTCAAAATTAAAAGCCGCAATTGCCCTCATGGTAATGTTCGACATGTTTGCAGACAGATGACACAGACATGTGAGAAGTTAGACAAATATGGACGTTCCTGGTTGCTGTATAGCCTAGGTTTATTATCACTTGTTATGAAGGAGAAATGTTGCACATTATTCCACACCTTTTTATTTAGGCTAGGCTACGCTAGGATGACTAGGGTCCATAACGTAACAGAGCTGGGAAATGCATCATATCGGATCTGTATTTGTGCAAAATGGCGCAAGTTTGTGGAAGTGATTTACGCAATGCCGGAGAGAATCCACCTCCACCAGAAATAATGTCTCAGACCATACAATATCTGCTGTTGGACGAGCAGGGGACATTAGACCAATATATTCCTATAGTTTACTGCTCTTCCCAAACACGCAGCAAGACATTCGTAAAAGCGTTAAACTGAACTTTTCCATCGGTTTTCATATCTTTAATTACTTACACCAGTTCCAACATATGGAAAAAATCATTTGAGAAATCAGAAATTATTTGCCTATAAAAAGCATTTTGATCGATCGTACCAAATATTCAATTATTTCTGTACCCGACAAAATATTCAGTCACTCCTATATCCGACATTTTTCCTGCTGGCTGGTGCCGTTAAAGTCATATGGTAATTTACCGCAAGTAGATTATAGATATATTCATCTATATGGAATGGCTCAGCGTGAAGAAACATATATATTTTCACTAAATCCTCCTCTTCACTACACTCCCATCTTCACTACATAGTTCTAACACAACATCTTGACTACACCATTGTATGACCACATTATCATATCATTGTGTTCTTATCTTCACCACAGCCTCGGCAAAATTGATGTTTTCTTTACACATCAGGGTAGATGGCCATCTTTATGATGACAGAGAACACACATAACTTATTAAACCACTTATCTTTATTCACTTTAATCTAATTTCTGCTGATAAAAACGAATTATAATGACAATCCTTGTGTTCTGTGACGGGACATTGCACGGGTGAAGGAACTGTTGTCAGGCACATGTATTAAACTATTGAGAAATAAACTTAACTGTATTAAAGTATTGACTTCACTATATTAGACTTCTCTATATTAAGCTATGCTAGGATATGATCAGTTCCCAGGTTATATAAGGCGGGAGCCGGGACCGAGAGCATCATTTGAGCTGTGATCTCTGTCGAGTGAACATCTCTGCTCCGCCTTGCAAGCTCCCTCAACCTTTCTCGAACACTTCAATATAATAATGTTCACCAAGGAAGTAGGACGATCCTCCTTTGTCCAGGAGATGGAATTTGAATATGTCCATGTATTTGACATGGGCTATGGCTGTGTGGACATGGAAGTGGAATACCCAGACGTGGAAGTGATGGATGTAGTGGAATTTGGCTGTGTGGATATGGAGGTGGAATACCCAGACGTTGAAGAGATGGATGGAGTGGAATTGGTGGAATACCCGGACGTGGAAGTCATGGATGGAGTGGAATTTGGCTGTATGGATATGGAGGTGGAATACCCAGAAGTGGAATTGGAGGAAATGGAATATGGGTGAAGCTGGTATGAACGCCATATGGATTTGGTGAAGGTTGACCTCGTAATGTGTTGACGTAAAATAGGTCAACCACTGTGACCATGTGGCGGGGAGGGCCACATCCACCAACCAAGAAGCGAGCCCCACCACGGAGAAGTATCCTGGCTGCATCCACGTACTAGAACCACCGCGGGATTGCCGTCATCCAGTAACCCTGCTATGCCTCCTACAAGAAGGCACTTCTTGCCGACGTGACACCACTTTCCGTCAACGGTCGCTGTGCAAAAGTGAAACCTCACCGTCCCACTGATGCTGACCAAGTGACCTCGCCCACTCAAGTGGCACTGCAGCCCACACGCCCTACCAGACCCACCATCCATGAGGAAATGCAGCCCACCCCACTTGTCAGGCCCACCTTCAGGGAGACATGGCAGGTCTCAAGACCTATCAGGCCCACTATTCAAGACCGACTTGGTCCCCCAACACATGTCAGGCCCAGCGTTCTAGACCGACTGGGACCAAAAACACATGACAGGTCCTACGTTACAGACCGACTGCACTCCGCACCACGTACGGGCGTTAAAAGGCGTGTCGAGATGACACACGCTCCCCGTGCCAAAAGATTCAGTTGGTGAGGAACCGGAGTTCTTTCTTCCTGCTGGTGCTGCAGGAGAACACGGCCCTAGAGTGTACACTGGAGGTGTGTTTGTGTTTGTGTTTGGGTTATCACTGAGGAACCAACACCAAGACAACTTTAGTTTGGCCTCGCCAAGGATTACGTTAATCTAGCGGAAGTCTGGCTTTCTCCCAGTAGTGGATGACACATAATATCTACATAGGGACGTTGAAAAACAAAGAAAGAAAAAAAAATGGGAACATTATCCCGCCCCCCCAAAAAATACATAGATTTACAGGGATAATATCCTTCGTCTTCAAAGAAAAAATGAAACTCTTCCGACGCTACCGTGCCTTCCATAAAGCAACCCTCAAAGAAATCACTTTCTTCACAATGCGCAAGGATTCGGTTAGCCAATCTTCATATGACTGGGGCTATTCTTCCCTCTGATTGATTCATTTTTCAAGATTAAGGAAAGTTATAATAAAAATATTGTATTGAGTTTCTCCGTTGGCGTCAGGGTAAACACCCATCCCCCCCGAAGCTTGGTTACCTTTCCGTGGTGGGGGGGACTTCATGGATTGGGCAGTAGCAACCATCGTTGGTTGCTTCTGTTCAATCCATGAACGAAAAACCAAGCATCTTGAGCGTAATTGTCGTATAAATTCACTTGGTGTCAAAACTGACGCGAAAGTGGTTGTCTCAATTTTGTCAGAGATGTTTGTGCGTCTCGGCCTGATGGCGGGAGTCGGTTTGGCAACCGTCCCAGAAGTAGCAACAGTGAGGCCCAGTAGCTGTCCCTAATACTGTGGAAGGCACTCATGTAAGGTGTGCAGTGAGGCGCACCAGTAACAAGGGAAACGGACAACCAAAACAGCAATCTTGATCATCAGGAGGCTATGCAATGCTCAGAGTAGATAAGGACGATTATTGTATGGCTTCGCTCAGAGGATGAAAATCTTAGTATACAAGCTAGGCTTTTAAAGTGTTTCAAATCTATGGAGAATAAACAAAAATCTATGAAATTATTTCTTATAATATAGTAACCTGTAATGAGGTTAGTGATTTTGTATATTTTATGCAACCTACGTTAACAAAGTTGATCAGGGAATTGGCCAGATATATATATATATATATATATATATATATATATATATATATATATATATATATATATATATATATATATATATATATATATATCATCTTGGTGTATGGGAAGGCCATATGGGAGATGGAGAGAGAGGCAGGAGCAGGAGAGAAATGATCAAACCTTCCCGCTTGTTCATAGTTGCTGCCTGAAATTTGTCTTCTGATAGTTCTACAGTTTTTGTTTGTGTTTGTTATACTAATTATTAACATAAGAAAATTGTAATATAATGATTAAAGAAAATTATAGTAATTATAATTTAGAATTGTTATAGGTCAAGATTTGTACGTGAAGCGGAAGACCAAAATATGGTACGGGTCAGCCATTCGTGAGTGTAAGCGACACCTATTGATAGTTACTGGCTTTAATTTATGATCATTTATGATATCTACTTTTTACTTTTGTGTTAGCTGTTTTAAGTATTTGTTTTGTTTGCAGACTAAAACTTCTCTTATATGTTATTGTTTCTTGGGAAATTCTAGTTAATCGAGACGTTCATAAAGAATTATTTTTGGTCAGTTTGTTTTGTTTGAACAGACATGCATGGTGGTAAGGGACAGAATAAAAGTTACGGTTTGTTTATATTTGTTATTATTGATTAGTACTTTTCTTTTCATTTCTAACATTAGCTGTTTAAAGTGTTTGTGTTGTATTTAGACAAAGTTCATTTTCAAATCTTATTGATTACCACATGAAAGCTAGGCTCTATAAGTGTCAAGTAAACAATATGTGATATTTTGAGTTAAGTCGAGGTGCTATTTACCACTGGCGTTTAGATATTTGGGACCCTTGGGGATAGATTTGCCAAGATTATCACGGCCAAATTGACTGGATGGCAACCTAGGAGCTAGGCAGAATTGGATATCATAAAAACCCTAAACAGTCGGTGGTTCCTGGGGCCTACCCTCCATCCTCTTGTAACTACGCTGCTGATTAGCATTTTGTTCTTTATATTTTTCAGATGAACAAGACACTTCTGCATCTCTGTAAAGTTAAGGACTCATTGAAATTAATTCATCAGATATTATCTGCAGTAAAAGGTAAAGCTGACAAGTTACTTTGCTCTTCTTCATAATGGGTCTCCCCTGATGTTTTCAATTAATGTTTAGCCTACCTAAATTTTCCATTCGCACTGATATATTTGGATGGTGTACGCAGACTGTAATTTGAAAGGAATGGCCTCGCTGAGCCCCAAGATGACCCTGTTTAAAAGAATACTTTTATTGTGAAGTAAAAATGTCGTACAAGATGTAAATCATTTCCAAAGCTTTTCTCTTTTCCTCATGTTGCCACATTAAAGTATTTAGTTGAGCTAGTTTGTTTTTCCTTGAAACTGCATGAAATATTCATATGTGTGTAACTATGATTATTACATTGATAATTTTATTTCATGGATTTTCCATGCTTTATGCTGATATCTATCTTCTTGTGTTTAATTATTTCATTCTGGTACCAGTTTTCACAACACATTATGTACTTTTGATTCTTATGTTTGGACTCCAGTTTATTCTTGCATTATGGCTTCACCAGTCTAGCGACAACAAAATTGGCTGTAATATTACTAATCCATGTAAAATGTTTCATTGTTTATCTTTGCTATGTACTGTACACCTCCAGTTGCCTTTTTTTTGTACCTTGCATCAAACCAATAATTTTCATATGTATTCCTCTCAGTGTTATTGTTTACCACTAAATTAGTTTATGTACATGTTTGGAGTCAGTTTTGTGTTTGAGGTTATTATATTTCTAGTCCTGGACATTTTAGTGCTGTGTGTTCCATATGTTTTCTTTAGCTTCTATGTTAGAGGCTATTTTTGTTTCTTATTTGATATATTATATATGGAGAGTCTTCCTACGATCATAATATTATGTTTGTATTAAACCATGTTCACAGCTCCCTTATCGACTGCCACTGTGGTGTTGTGTGTTTTAGTTATCAGTTTTGTTTCTTGAATTAGACCATCGTTGGGATATTGATTTAATGCCATATTTCTACTCCTTGTATATTTCGACATGAAGGATATTATATGGGAAATCTATACTGCCATAACCTTAACAACAATATTGTTTTCCTTTAGTAAGCTTAACAATATTATTTTTCCTTTAATGAGCTTAGCAATATCTTTTTCCCATTGTTGTGAATGACAATATTTTTTTCCCTTTACCACTGCTCTTACTACGTCTCTTCAGAAAACTAGTATAAAAATGGTATTTTCACTTTCAAAGTAATGTAATGACACAACGACTAAAAGATCTGATAACATACCAACCTCTTTAAAGCTAACAGGTGATCAATTTGAGACCTCTCATTCACTGGTGT
This sequence comes from Panulirus ornatus, assembly GCF_036320965.1. Classification (NCBI taxonomy): domain Eukaryota; kingdom Metazoa; phylum Arthropoda; class Malacostraca; order Decapoda; family Palinuridae; genus Panulirus; species Panulirus ornatus. The sequence goes on from NC_092235.1 coordinate 1,932,283, forward strand.
AAAGTTAATTTTTGTGCAGTGTGTTGTTTAAGGTTATACTCAGGCATCTGAAGAATTCACACATATGTGTTAACTACAGGGAGGTAATGGCTAGGTCATCTAACTACTAATTCCAGCTTATGACATGTGTTCATAGTGCCAATTATATCAAAAAGCACTACTACAATTTGTGCTTTAACTACAGTCACTGGTATCACCTCCACTGTACATCACTGTCATCCACTGGAGACTACTCAGAACACTGGACGTAGAGCAACCATTCAGAAAATAACTTACAACACTCCGTCACAAACACCTTCATCTCGAGCACAAATTTCCAATAAACAGCATTACAGAATGTGCATTTTCAGTCTTCACAAATAGATCATTCTACGCCACAGAACTGCAATGACAAACTAAAGATTTTGCAATTCAGTGCTAGTAATGATAAGAACAGATACACAGAAATTCTCGGCTAATTAAGAGAATGCAGTATCCTTGTAGAACTCATCTAAGAAGCTAGTCTCGCATCCAGATCTCACAGCTGTAAGAAATAACAGACAAGGTGTAGGTACTCATAACACTTATTCACCAAACCATAATTTTCTCCACAACTGACACCATACAACAGCTCACAGACAACAAGAATATCCTATAAACACAGTACTAGGTGCAAGATAATCAACATCTGCATACCTCCTCACTCTACATACCCCATAAGATACACTACCCAACAGCAGAACCTCGGTAAGATGCTACCATTATTAAAGATTTGAATGTCCACTTTGTTCAGCATTCACACTTATGATCTCTGAGGTGATTCTCTTCAACTGTAACTTCTCAGTATACTTAACCTATGCAACCAACCAACCAACCAGACTCCTAGTCCACCACCTCCTGCAGCTAACTTTGTGAAACAACATTCTGCTTACACCAGCATTACATGGAAGGATGCTACGGCAACCATCCTCTGACCACTTACCCATCCTGAGCACACTCCATCCAGCTCACCCAGTCAATACAAAAGACAGCTACCTGGGTCAGAGGAGTGCAACGTGACGACCACCTGAGTGCTGGATCACTAAACAGACGTCACTAACCCTCCAGATACCCAGGCGGTTAGTACTGGTAATATACCTCCCTGGTTGTTAGCTTCCTACAAACTACTACCTACTCCCATAAATTACACACATCGTAAAGTAAAGAAACCACCTTACACATAACCACTCACCATTGATAGAAATCAGAGATCAAATCAATATTCTTAAATAAAACTATCATTAACCTAATCATATAGAGGCAAACAGATAACTGGCACTCCTTCATCAACACAGTGAACCGAAAGACCCACATCACCACTCGTCTCACCAGTCCTCACTCATGAAGCACACCTGACTCATCACAGTAAAATCCATTGTCCCAAAGAACTTACAAACATACTCATGAGATACTTCTCAAAAATTACCCACAAACCAATCTCGCTTTTAAAAAGGAAAGTTGTGAAAAATCTACCCAAAATCCATTCAGAGACAATCGCCCACGTACCCTTCACTCCCAATGATACAAACAGTGCCTTTAAAATCTTAGGGAACTTTCCTCCTACAGACCCTAATAATGTAACAGACTTTCACATGAAACACTATGGTCCATTTGCTAATGGGTTTGGAAGCCTTTCACCAACATGTTCTTGAACTGGCCCAAATGCAGCAGTCACACAACCAGTCTTCCACCACCTAAAACAGTGTTCCTGGACAGAAGTCCCACAGACTTTACATTTGCAATGAAAATAGATAATTAAGGTTTGTCGTAGTCATTGATTATGTTAAAATTTCAAGTTTTCTGAGTCTATTTAGCTAAATTTTGTGAGTCTATTTAGCGTATGTGAGCACATTAAAAAAAATGGGTAGTAAGGATAACAATCTGACCTCAACAGGAAATATATAAACATTGTGTTAGGGATGAATGTTTCACAATCAAAGGTTCAGCTAAGGATTTAAAAACTTCCATTAGTTTCTTATATATTAGATGTCCTCGCTGCTCTGATATCTAGAAACTGTACCTTTGATAGATGTTATATTTTAACATCCTTTCAGTTCTATGTAGCCCTTAAACTTGCACCTTTAAAATGCATTTTTGTTGCTTAATATTCTGTTTGGTGACTTTCTAAGGCATATTTGAAGGCAAGTCTGCCTCCACATTGATGGATCTATTAGGTCTTGCAGAACAACAGATGCTGCTGTCCTCAAGGCAAATGACCTGTAAGTAGAGAAGGTCAAGAATCATTGTTTAAGCTTGTATTTTAGAGAATTGATATGATATGCAGTTTGTTGTGCAACTATGTAGCTATTTTCCTGACAGTGGAAAGTAGAATCGGTTTATTTTTCAGAAATCAGCTTGAAGAATCCTGCCCTGAGCCCTTGCTTGCTTAATTCAAAATGAAGCGCATTAAGATGTTGCAGCAAATAATGGAGAAGGCTTACACGCACTTAAGCATACAGATGCTTGACTAGGAAGCATCATAATTTCTAGAAACTGCCAATCCCTCCTCAGAAAAGTCAGCAGACCCTGCAGTCTCAGCCATCTTGTTCAGACCAACAACCCAACTAATCGAAGGTCAAACATAAATGAAACTTTTCTCTGTAATGTGAAAATTCAAGCAGCAATGTCGAACTTTCAGAGCTATGTTGTATATGTTCGTGGTAAAGGCTACTTTAAAATGTCATACATGTTGTAGGGGTTTCATATGATGAATCTTTTTTCATGTTCAAAGGAGTAAGTGGTTCTTAAAGTAGTGAAGGAGCCATTTTTTTCGGTTTCTTTGAGAGAAAAGACTTGTCTGCTACTGCTGGCATCATGCCACGCCTGTTTTATGCTGAACTATCATAACATTGTCATATTGAGAGAGCAATATGGAGGCTTTAAATACTATGATTTACTTGCACACATACGGGAATCACTAGCAGGGCGCAGCTGGCTATCTAGTGGTGTGCTCACCACCCAACAGTACCAAATAATTTCCTGTCAAGTGGAAAAATGAAACTCTGATCTAACATTTCTCACAGAAACTGAAAACAAGGTGTAGGGAAATGGAATGACAATGGTCAAAGATAAGAGAAAATGAATTATACTGTAGCATGACAGGCATGAAAGTGCTGGTCTTCAGAAGAGTTAAAACAGAGATTCTATCAGGAATACAATATAAATCTTAAAGTAGAGCATACAAAAATCCTATAAGGCAACTTGCAATAAGTGTGATCTTAGAGCACATAATAATCACAATCCAACCAGGTGTAGCTCTCAAAAACCAATGAGGTAGCAAAGTTGAATAACAATACAAAGGCTAACTGAACAATGTGCAAAGGTGAATAAAAATAATATTCATGTATAGGATTTTTGTAAGCTCTACAGTAAATTTGATGGAAGGTACTAAATTGTTAAGTAAGGGGAGAAATATTTGTAAATTTTCATTTGTTCGTCAAACACAAAGAACATCATCTACATACCTAAACCAAATTGCATTAGAAGGTAAGATATCCTTTAGTAATTTTGTTTCAGAAAATTCCATATAAAGATTACTTAGTACAGGTCAAAGAGGGTTACCATTGCCATACCAAATTTTTGAGCATAATAATCTCCATTGAATTGAAATACACAGTTTTTTATACACAATTTTATCAGTTCAATGAAATTTGACCTTGAAGCAGGTAAATGAATATCATCCAAGACATCAAATAGATATTCTAAAAGGTCATCAACTGGAACTTTAGTGGAAAGTGAGGAAACATCAAAGCTAACTGGTTTAAAATCAAAATCAACATTGATATTGTTTAGCTTGTTGACTAAATCTACATTGTTCATGATATTAGAATTTGATACCTTACCCACTAAAGGGCTTAATAAAGAAACTAACTATTTTGACAATTCATATGTGATGGAGCCTACTGAACTCACTATAGGTCTTGCTGGAAAATTCTGTTTATGTGTTTTGATAAGTCCATACATATATGGCAATGAATAGGACAAAGATGACAAACTTTTGATGAGAGAGATGTTACCTTTCAACAACAACTTCATTTCTTTATTGAAATGAGAATTAACTGCTTCTAAGGGAGTTTTATTAAGTTTAGAATATGTTGTGTCATCATTTAAAAGATCATTCATTTTAGATAGATAGTTACTTTTGTCTAAAATCACAACAGAGTTAGACTTATCTGCTTTAGTAATATGTATATCCTTGTTTTTCTTTAAGGTGTTGATAGCTCTTATGAATCTTTTAGGGCAATTAGCTTCCACTGGTTTTGACAAACTGGCATACACTAAACCCTTACAGATATTAATTTCATCATTACTTAAATTACTGTATTTTTCTGAATTACAAAAAGACTTTGTGACATCAACACAGCTGGCTTCCCTGTCAGCGCACACAAAACAAACCATAGCCTAATGCACACAAGGAATCTTTATCTAGTTTATTAGATAGGTTTACCACAAAAGATGGGTTTGTGTTCTTGGTCCAGTCGCTGTTTTCAATAAGATGGTCCAACTTACAATTTAGTGACACTTATAGCGTATTGCATTCTTTCCTTAATTCATCATAGCAATAGTCCAACATCCAATTCTTCCAGTGTGTCGGTATTGCCATTTGAAAGGCACGTTTCTTCTCTCTTGAAACGCGAAAAGCCTCCGCCATTTCAAGTTTCTTTAATTCAATGTTTTTCTTTAAAATAATATTTTGGAATTGGTCACATCGTCGACCAGACAGCTGAAACAAACGTTGAGGTAGGACAGATCTTGGCATCATTTGTTCATCAGGGCATTTCCTAAGGAATCCAAATCGTAACTTCAGTTGGTAAGCCTTGATTAGCGATTTGGAGAAAGCAGTAACGAAAGGAGAAAGTCCAGGACAGCTTGTAGAGAAAAAAATAGAAGAGCCGTGTGGAATCCATGTTGGAAAGGATCACAGTTTTGCGCGTCATCAAGATATTCCTATGAGTCCACGGGGAAAATGAAACACGATAAGCTTCCAAGTGCACTTTCGTGTATTAATCACATCATCAGGGGAGACACAAGAGAGAAATATGTCAGTTGATATACATCGAAGAGACGAAGCTAAGAGCCATTTGGTAAACATGTGATTGTCCAAAACATACAACGAGCGTTCATAAACGTATCATTTTACAAATTTTATCAGCATTAAAGTTATCTAATTTGCATGGACCATCACTAATATTAAGATTACAATTTTTTGTGTACTTAATAATAGAAGATTCAATGATATTCCTTTTGGTAATAGAGTTAGAGTTAATAACTGAGATGGCGTTACTCCAGTCAATACCATGATCATAGTTTTTAACGTGATTAAACAAGGCAGATAAGTCTAACTATGTTGTGATTTTAGACAAAAGTAATTATTTATCTAAAATGAATGATCTTTTAAATGATGACACAACATATTCTAAACTTAGTAAAAATCCCTTAAAAGCAGTTAATTCTCATTTCAATAAAGAAATGAAGTTGTTGTTGAAAGGTAACATTTCTCTCATCAAAAGTTTGTCATCTTTCTCCCATTCATTGCCATATATGTATGGACTTATCAAAACACATAAATAGAATTTTCTAGCAAGACCTATAGTGAGTTCAGTAGGCTCCATCACATATGAATTGTCAAAATGGTTAGTTTCTTTATTAAGTTCTTTATTGGGTAAGGTATCAAATTCTAATATCATGAACAATGTAGATTTAGTCAACAAGCTAAACAATATCAATGTTAATTTTGATTTTAAACTCATTAGCTTTGATGTTTCCTGACTTTTCACTAAAGTTCCAGTTGATGACCTTTTAGAATATTTATTTGATGTCTTGGATGATATTCATTTACCTGCTTCAAAGTCTAATTTCATTGAACTGATAAAATTGTGTATAAAAGACTGTGAATTTCAATTTAATGGAGATTATTATGCTCAAAAATTTGGTATGGCAATGGGTAACCCTCTTTCACCTGTACTAAGTAATCTTTACATGGAATGTTTTGAAACAAAATTACTAAAGGTTATCTTACCCTCTAATGCAATTTGGTTTAGGTATGTAGATGATGTTCTTTGTGTTTGACGAACAAATGAAAATTTGCAAATATTTCTCCCCTTACTTAACAATTTAGTACCTTCCATCAAATTTACTGTAGAAAAATGAAAATAATGGTATGTTACCATTTCTAGATTCCATGATCCATAGGCAAGGAAACAAGTTTAAGTTTAGCATATACAGGAAACCCACCAATGTATGCTCATATATCCATTATTACTCATCTCAACATGATCAGTACACCTGCACCCTGAGCCACCGACTCTCGCTCCACTTACAAGAAGGTGGAATCAAACATCATCATGAACAAAAGCATGGAACGAGACTAACGAGGGAGATTATAATGAATAACATCAAAATCATTACTAGTTGTAGTGATCGCAGGAGACTACAGAGATTAGAAGCCATTCACATAAGAGAGGAAGCCCCTGTCATCAACATCCAGACAAACATGACCACAGCCTTATAGCTCTTTGATGGCTCGCCAATAGGACGTAGAGCTGATAATGCCTTGTCAAATTTCCGATTGCTCAGATGTGATTAATTACTGTGTTGTTACAAACATTCCATTATACAAAGGAATGTAAAGGTATCCATACAGCAGTGGACCACTGGGTCACTTCGAGGCTGATGGTGATAGTGGAGGATATCAGGAACTCACACATTAGTGTAGTGGAAGATATCAGGAACTCACACATTAGTGTAGTGGAAGATATCAGGAACTCAAACATTAGTGTAGTGGAAGATATCAGGAACTCACACATTAGTGTAGTGGAAGATATCAGGAACTCACACATTAGTGTAATGGAAGATATCAGGAACTCACACATTAGTGTAGTGGAAGATATCAGGAACTCACACATTAGTGTAGTGGAAGATATCAGGAACTCACACATTAGTGTAGTGGAAGATATCAGGAACTCACACATTAGTGTAGTGGAAGATATCAGGAACTCACACATTAGTGTAATGGAAGATATCAGGAACTCACACATTAGTGTAGTGGAAGATATCAGGAACTCACACATTAGTGTAGTGGAAGATATCAGGAACTCACACATTAGTGTAGTGGAAGATATCAGGAACTCACACATTAGTGTAGTGGAAGATATCAGGAACTCACACATTAGTGTAATGGAAGATATCAGGAACTCACACATTAGTGTAGTGGAAGATATCAGGAACTCACACATTAGTGTAGTGGAAGATATCAGGAACTCACACATTAGTGTAGTGGAAGATATCAGGAACTCACACATTAGTGTAATGGAAGATATCAGGAACTCACACATTAGTGTAGTGGAAGATATCAGGAACTCACACATTAGTGTAGTGGAAGATATCAGGAACTCACACATTAGTGTAGTGGAAGATATCAGGAACTCACACATTAGTGTAATGGAAGATATCAGGAACTCACACATTAGTGTAATGGAAGATATCAGGAACTCACACATTAGTGGAGTGGATGATATCAGGAACTCACACATTAGTGTAGTGGAAGATATCAGGAACTCACACATTAGTGTAGTGGAAGATATCAGGAACTCACACATTAGTGTAGTGGAAGATATCAGGAACTCACACATTAGTGTAGTGGAAGATATCAGGAACTCACACATTAGTGTAGTGGAAGATATCAGGAACTCACACATTAGTGTAGTGGAAGACATACAGATAATCTAAAGATAAACCTGTATATTGTCAGTGTGACTAATGATGAGTCGCAAATAATGTTAGTCTTGAACTTGAAGGGAAATATTTATCAAGTTTATTGTGAAACGTATTTATAATGCTGCTTCCAACCACTCTAACTGGTACATTATTCCATGTTAACAATCATATTGAAGATAAAATACTTCACCTCATCTGAGGTCAAACGTTTGCCCACCATCATTACTACGAGTGACATCAGACGTGACGTCATTAGTAGATAGATATCTATACCTCATAGTGATTTTTGTTGGTAATACAGACAGTTAGTTTCGCTCTATTTCCAATGAACGTAACTTTAAAGTAAAGTACTCACGGTAAAAAAGTATCTTCCCGGATGTGTCCCATGAATTCAGAAATGATCAATACGACTCGTGTTGTCTGGGTAGGGTTGGTGAGTGTGAATGTGGACATGTTTCCTCATAATTATGGCAACTCATCTTTATCGTTAATTCCATCGAAATATGAAATTGATATACAATTCAATATTACAATTTGTCCCAGCATTGGCACGGGGTCTTATCATATGATCATGATGAAATTGGTTCATAGGTAGAGCTGCCAAGTCTCCTCAAATATGGAATGTTTCTAATTGTTGGATTCACCAGGTCTCCATATGACTGGTCTGTACCATGACAGGTCGCTAGGTCTATGCTTGGTACGGGCCCTCACCTCAACCCGGCTCTTTATCTGATCTTGACTAACAGGTAGTTTGTTGTTAGGGAGGCTGGCTGCCTGGCTGGCACAGGGCTTTACAATATGACGGATCTCTTTGTACCAGGTAAACATTTTTTTTTTTTTTTTTTTTTTTTTTTTTTTTTAGACTTTGTCGCTGTCTCCCGCGTTTGCGAGGTAGCGCAAGGAAACAGACGAAAGAAATGGCCCAACCCCCCCCATACACATGTACATACACACGTCCACACACGGAAATATACATACCTACACAGCTTTCCATGGTTTACCCCGGACGCTTCACATGCCTTGATTCAATCCACTGACAGCACGTCAACCCCTGTATACCACATCGCTCCAATTCACTCTATTCCTTGCCCTCCTTTCACCCTCCTGCATGTTCAGGCCCCGATCACACAAAATCCTTTTCACTCCATCTTTCCACCTCCAATTTGGTCCCCCTCTTCTCCTCGTTCCCTCCACCTCCGACACATATATCCTCTTGGTCAATCTTTCCTCACTCATTCTCTCCATGTGCCCAAACCATTTCAAAACACCCTCTTCTGCTCTCTCAACCACGCTCTTTTTATTTCCACACATCTCTCTTACCCTTACGTTACTTACTCGATCAAACCACCTCACACCACACATTGTCCTCAAACATCTCATTTCCAGCACATCCATCCTCCTGCGCACAACTCTATCCATAGCCCACGCCTCGCAACCATACAACATTGTTGGAACTACTATTCCTTCAAACATACCCATTTTTGCTTTCCGGGATAATGTTCTCGACTTCCACACATTTTTCAAGGCTCCCAAAATTTTCGCCCCCTCCCCCACCCTATGATCCACTTCCGCTTCCATGGTTCCATCCGCTGACAGATCCACTCCCAGATATCTAAAACACTTCACTTCCTCCAGTTTTTCACCATTCAAACTCACCTCCCAATTGACTTGACCCTCAACCCTACTGTACCTAATAACCTTGCTCTTATTCACATTTACTCTTAACTTTCTTCTTCCACACACTTTACCAAACTCCGTCACCATATTGTATTATTGGAGTGATCAGAATATCTCCTTTATGACCAAACAATTTAATGGTAGTATTTCGTATAGGGTCAATGTAATGTTGGTATATTTGAAAACATATGAACAGTCATAAAGCCTGAATCCATAGTATATGTCAAACATTAAAGTTATATACATGTTGACTTTTATCATTACCAGTACAACATTGGTGAACTAATGGTCTTCAACCGGCGGTATGCACAACCTCAACAATCAGGAGTTGTTCATTATTTCTGTTATAAAGACTCAGGTACGTCATCCAAGGTAATGATTAGTATTTTCTTTAGAAGGATAACTTAAATTTGGAATAAAATGATGATAAATTAAGAACCATATGTATATATGTAAACGTGTAGATATATGTATCTACTTGAGTCAGACGAATGTGTTATATACTTAAGAATGTGACTGACAACTTAAAGAATAAGATACAAACATTATGGTTAATGTGATAAATGATTTATAATAAATATGTACTGTGTTGCATTTGAATGGTTCTTAAGAATCAAGGCCTTTTAGCCAGTAAAAATGATAAGAAATTGAAAAAGGTGTTAAAAGCATCATAATTATAAGCCCCAGAATATATTATCCTCTGGATATCTAAAATAAAATCCAACGCAAAATAACTAGGTTAAAACAGGATTCATTCAGCATTTAAGAAAATATGTACTTTGACTCTCCTTATCTCCTATCATCATTTCTTATGTTTACTTCCAACAAATGTCTCGTATATCATATAAAAATTTGTTATAGGTATTAGGTGAATATTGTCCAGCGACGCGTTGTATAACTCTCTGTTGTCAAAGTTCACCGGTGGAGTAGATCATATATTACAAAGCTGTGTCTCTCCACACAGATGTTACACGTCCCAGGTTAAGATATTTCCTTGATATGGCGTTTATCTAACATAGATATGTCTTCTATAAAGATTTGTAAACACGTTCTCCTGCGGGTCGATACCTAACCTAACCTAATATAATTTTTATGTTAGATAAAAGACATTTCTTGATAGGAAACATAAGAAATGATGACGAAAGATAAGGGACGCTATTAGAGGTAAATATTGTGTTAAAAAATGAAATACTCCTGCCTTAAACTAGCTCCCTGTACTGTATTTTCTTTTACATACCCAGAGGAAAATATATTCTGTGGTTAATCACTATAAATGTTTATGTTTAACAGGTTCTCTATTTCTGATAGTATTTCACTGATTCAGGTTTAAAGACCTTAGTTCTGAACAACCATTATAATGCAACACAATACATATTTATCATAAATAAATCATTTATCACAATAACCATTATGTTTGTACCAGATTCTTTACGTCCTCAATCACGTTTGTTAATATATAAGGAATTTTTCCGCCACATTTCAATACATAACATATATCTACACGTGTGTAAATATATGTATATGTTTTTATAAATTTTTCTTTGGCTTTTATAATTAAGGTGTAAGATATCCGTCTGAAGAAAATACCAGATAATATAGGTTATGTGTGTGTGTGTGTGTGTGTGTGTGTGTGTGTGTGTGAGTGCACACAGGAGTGAAAACATATTTTACACTTACAAGGTTAAAAGACGGGGCAACGTGAGTGTACAATCCTTCCTCAAAAGACTCACGTGATAATGATTAAAGTAGTATACACACACACACACACACACACACACACACACACACACACACACACACACACACACACACACACACACACACACACACACACAGAGCGTCGCTTTCAATTTTTGATGTAGATTGATTTCCTATATTAGTTTCGTCTACAGAATTCTACATCTTCAGTTCAGCACAACATTGTGGTAATGAAGGGAAAGTCACCACATTTACAAGCCGAGTGCACGTAGCTTATCCCACCTCGTTAGAGAGAAAACTTACCTGTATTTGAATTAATGAACGGGAACAGAGAAGACAAAATTTTATTACACAGTTATTATACAACTATATAATTTATATTATATACATTACCACATTTCCTGCACTTTCCATCACAAATTTGCTGAGGTCATAACCTTGTACTTACCATTACCTTACAACCTTAAGGATGGTGGTCTACAACACCTCTAGATTGATGGAGAAAACGAAAAGTTTCGTTTTACTATTAAGACCACAGAAATGCGGTAATTCCACTTCACTACCCACTAACTACTAGTTATTTGACTTGTTGATTTTCACGGCTAAGATTTTCATCCTCTGAGCGAAGCCATACAATAATCGTCCTTATCTACTCTGAGCATTGGATAGCCTCCTGATGATCAAGATTGCTGTTTTGGTTGTCCGTTTCCCTTGTTACTGCTGCGCCTCACTGCACACCTTACATGAGTGCCTTCCACAGTATTAGGGACAGCTGCTGGGCCCTACTTCTGGGACGGTTGCCAATCTTCCTCGTATTTCCTCATGACCACAGCGCCAAACCGACTCCCGCCATCAGGCCGAAACGCACAAACATCTCTGACAAAATTGAGACAACCACTTTCGCGTCAGTTTTGACACCAAGTGAATTTATACGACAATTACGCTCAAGATGCTTGGTTTTTCGTTCATGGATTGAACAGAAGCAACCAACGATGGTTGCTACTGCCCAATCCATGAAGTCCCCCCCACCACGGAAAGGTAACCAAGCTTCGGGGGGGATGGGTGTTTACCCTGACGCCAACGGAGAAACTCAATACAATATTTTTATTATAACTTTCCTTAATCTTGAAAAATGAATCAATCAGAGGGATGAATAGCCCCAGTCATATGAAGATTGGCTAACCGAATCCTTGCGCATTGTGTAGAAAGTGATTTCTTTGAGGGTTGCTTTATGGAAGGCACGGCAGCGTCGGAAGAGTTTCATTTTTTTTTGAAGACGAAGGAAATTATCCCCGTGAATTTATGTATTTTTTTGGGCGGGATAATGTTCCCATATTTTTTCTTTCTTTGTTTTTCAACGTCCCTATGTAGATATTATGTGCCATCCACTACTGGGAGAAAGCCAGACTTCCGCCAGATTAACGTAATCCTTGGCGAGGCCAAACTAAAGTTGTTTTGGTGTTGGTTCCTCAGTGATAACCCAAACACAAACACAAACACACCTCCAGTGTCCACTCTAGGGCCGTGTTCTCCTGCAGCACCAGCAGGAAGAAAGAACTCAGGTTCCTCACCAACTGAATCTTTTGGCACGGGGAGCGTGTGTCATCTCGACACGCCTTTTAACGCCCGTACGTGGTGCGGAGTGCAGTCGGTGTGTAACGTAGGACATGTCATGTGTTATTGGTCCCAGTCGGTCTAGAACGCTGGGCCTGACATGTGTTGGGGGACCAAGTCGGTCTTGAATGGTGGGCCTGACGTGCGTTGGGGGACCAAGTCGGTCTTGAATGTTGGGCGTGACAGGTCTTGAGACCTGCCATGTCTCCCTGAATGTGGGCCTTACAAGTGGGGTGGGCTGCATTTCCTCATGGATGGTGGGTCGGGTATGGCGTGTGGGCTGCAGTGCCACTTGAGTGGGCGAGGTCACTTGGTCAGCATCAGTGGGACGGTGAGGTTTCACTTTTGCACAGCGACCGTTGACGGAGAGTGGTGTCACGTTGGCAAGAAGTGCCTTCTTGTAGGAGGCATAGCAGGGGTACTGGATGACGGCAATCCCGCGGTGGTTCTCGTAGGTCGTGTAGGACTGCATGTCGAAGCGAACGATGTCGCCGAACTGCTTGAAGAATTCCCAGACGTTCGACCTTGAGATTTTGTATGGAACGTTGACGACCCTGATGGTATACCGCTGCAGGACGGTTTTGAGAACCCCTTGCAACTGCTCGTTGGTGGGCACGATGACATGTATGTCGTCATCATCGCAGCCCAACTCATCTATATGTGGGAGTCGGGTCTCGTGTGGTGGACGGTCCAGCAAATCATCCTCATCGTGGAAAGGCAGGTAGGCCTGGTCAAGGAGGGCGACCCAGAGCACCTGCTGCTGCTCGACCACCTCCACAACTGAGCTTTTTGCAAAAACTTCCATGTTGAAGATACTAAGATTACGTTGTGCACTTTACGAAGTAACCTCGGTTATCCTTGTACGTCCACAAATATAGTGAGTCTATATTGATATGGAAAATATAGTAAGGTACCCCCATGCTCTAATTTCCCACATAGACATAAAAGCATAGTCGACTTCATAGAAACAAAAGCATGTCGACTTCGGCGATTTTGAATGTAGAGACCATCTAAAATATTGTAAGTGGGTTAATGGTTGTTACATGGTGACCAGGGGTACAGGTGGATGGGACATACTGGATATAGTGAATATCCATAGATGGAACAGACTGTGTACAGTGAAGATTGATAGATGGGACCGACAGGGTATAGTGAATATCCATAGATGGGAGAGACAGGGTGTAGTGAAGATGCATACATGGGACTGACAGGGCACAGTGAAGATTCGTAGATGGGACAGACAGGGTATAGTGAAGATCGATAGATGGGGACAGACAGGGTATAGTGAAGATGTGTAGATGGGACACACATTATAATGAATTGATTGATGGGACAGACAGGGCATAGTGAAGATCGATAGACGGGACAGACAGGGTATAGAGAAGATCTATAGATGGGACAGGCTGGGTATAGTGAAGATCGATAGATAGGACAGACAAGGTATCGTGAAGATCGATAGATGGGACAGATAGGGTATAGTGAAGATCGATAGATGGGACAGACAGGGTATATTGAAGATCGATAGATGGGGACAGACAGGTTATAGTGAAGATCGATAGATGGTGGCAGACAGGGTATAGTGAAGATCGATAGATGGTGGCAGACAGGGTATAGTGAAGATCGATAGATAGGGACAGACAGTGTATAATGAAAATAAATAGATGGGACAGATTGGTTATAGTGATCGATAGATGGGACAGCCTGGGTCTATTGGCGATCGATAGATGGAAATGTTGGCACAAACATACAATGGCCAGGTGGTCCTGAGTGGCAGTTCTCTGTTACTTGCAGGCCAGAACTTAATGATGGTGGTGAGATAATGGTGTCTCCCTCTGTAGTGAACATGATATTGAGAGATAATGGTGTCTCCCTCTGTAGTGAACATGATACTGAGAGATAATGGTGTCTCCCTCTATAGTGAACATGATGGTGAGAGATAATGGTGTCTCCCTCTGTAGTGAACATGATGGTGAGAGATAATGGAGTCTCCCTCTATAGTGAACATGACGGTGAGAGATAATGGTGTCTCTCTCTGTAGTGAACATGATGGTGAGAGATAATGGTGTCTCCCTCTGTAGTGAGCATGATGGTGAGAGATAATGGTGTCTCCCTCTGTAGTGAACATGACATTGAGAGATAATGGTGTCTCCCTCTGTAGTGAACATGATGGTGAGAGATAATGGTGTCTCCCTCTGTAGTGAACATGATATTGAGAGATAATGGTGTCTCCCTCTGTAGTGAACATGATATCGAGAGATAATGGTGTCTCCCTCTGTAGTGAACATGATATTGAGAGATAATGGTGTCTCCCTCTGTAGTGAACATGATATCGAGAGATAATGGTGTCTCCCTCTGTAGTGAACATGATATTGAGAGATAATGGAGTCTCCCTCTATAGTGAACATGACGGTGAGAGAAAATGGTGTCTCCCTCTGTAGTGAGCATGATGGTGAGAGATAATGGTGTCTCTCTCTCTGTAGTGAACATGACGGTGAGAGATAATGGTGTCTCCCTCTGTAGTGAACATGGCGGTGAGAGATAATGGTGTCCCTCTCTAATGAATATGATGGTGAGAGATAATGGTGTCTCCCTCTCTAGTGAATATGATGGTGAGAGATAATGGTGTCTCCCTCTGTAGTGAACATGGCGGTGAGAGATAATGGTGTCTCCCTCTCTAGTGAATATGATGGTGAGAGATAATGGTGTCTCCCTCTCTAGTGAATATGATGGTGAGAGATAATGGTGTCTCTCTCTCTCTGTAGTGAACATGACGGTGAGAGAAAATGGTGTCTCCCTCTCTAGTGAATATGATGGTGAGAGATAATGGTGTCTCTCTCTCTGTAGTGAACATGACGGTGAGAGATAATGGTGTCTCCCTCTGTAGTGAACATGGCGGTGAGAGATAATGGTGTCTCCCTCTCTAGTGAATATGATGGTGAGAGATAATGGTGTCTCTCTCTGTAGTGAGCATGATGGTGAGAGATAATGGTGTCTCTCTCTCTCTGTAGTGAACATGACGGTGAGAGAAAATGGTGTCTCCCTCTGTAGTGAACATGAAGGTGAGAGATAATGGTGTCTCCTTCTGTAGTGAACATGGCGGTGAGAGATAATGGTGTCTCCCTCTCTAGTGAATATGATGGTGAGAGATAATGGTGTCTCTCTCTGTAGTGAGCATGATGGTGAGAGATAATGGTGTCTCTCTCTGTAGTGAACAGGACGGTGAGAGAAAATGGTGTTTCCCTCTGTAGTGAACATGAAGGTGAGAGATAATGGTGTCTCCCTCTGTAGTGAACATGGCGGTGAGAGATAATGGTGTCTCCCTCTCTAGTGAATATGATGGTGAGAGATAATGGTGTCTCTCTCTGCAGTGAACATGATGGTGAGAGATAATGGTGTCTCTCTCTGTAGTGAACATGACGGTGAGAGATAATGGTGTCTATGATTCGGTACGTAGAACTCACATGAGATTAATCAGATATATGATTATGAGCAGAAAAAGATGTTATCTATGTGTGATATGTAAGAGGAGGAAAACTACTCCCACACATCACATTTTACACACATTTCCACAGGACAAGGAGAGGTAAGGGGTATTGCTGTGATGGAATTGGTAATACATTCATAAATATAAACGTAGGATTGGGTAAATCTAAGACATAGATAACAAACAACCACATTTTTCTACAAACTCAACAAAGACAAAGGCGAATCTTTTAGATATCAAGAAGTACATACCATATTTCCCCAATGCCTACAGTTTTGTAATTAAAGAAAAAAATATTCTTGAGCTTACTTATTGACGAGTCACTTATGCTAATCAACTTTGTTTTCAAGCTCATTATTGTTAGAGTATTTCCCATCATCTCTTATCTGCATAATCACTTCATCAGGATCATTAGGCTTACGTGGACCAATTACAGGTTATGTATGTAAATATGTTGCTTTAATGTTAAAGAATGAAATATGTCCTGGTTGATATGGCATGATTGTTGATGAAACCGTCCAGTTGATTTGGTCCCTAACATTGTGTTTAATGTTACCTATATATGTTATTGCTCATAGTTGTCTGAAGTCCTGCGTACAAGACTTTATCCTTGGGAAAAACATGAAAAACAAGTTTTGGATTATTTTCTTTTCTCTTTTTTCAAACTGGAAACTCGTTGTAAAGTTTTCGTCAACAAACAGACAGGCAGACAGCGCAAGGGTAATTAGTACCACCAGCTGTTGACAACGTGCACAATTAAAGCAGCCATTGCTCACGCGAGATTACTCCTGCTTTCCTGTCTTTCTTATATAGTCTTTATATCACTACACACACACACACACACACACACACACACACACACACACGCACACACACACACACACACACCATTATATTTCCACTACAAGCTACATTACACTCTCCACTTGAGGCAATTCTGCCCAGTGTACACCCTCTACCGTAACCTGCCATCATCACTATATTGATGTTTCATCTTCACTACACTAGTGCTTCAACTTCACTATGTTAATGTATCATCTAGGATATTAGATCAATGAGGAAACAAGAGTCGACTATATTTTTGTGTGGCTTCACTATATTTTTGCAAGTGCTGGTCTATGAAAGTTTACTTCGTCAAGTAAATCACTCATCTCACCAGATCGCAGAAATGACTCACGTCCGCGCTGCACATCGGTACCCTGGCAAGGAATCCTTCCTTGAATTTTTCGAGGCTCACATCCAGCAAACCGGGGCTGTTAAAGATTGTATAAGCCGAACTGAGCTATATTTGCGATACTGTGAATTCTGCGAAGGGTTCGGGTACGAGAAAGCTGCCGTCCTGAACGTCGGGAGAACACTGGGACGGTGGGGCATCAAGGCAGATCGGAGACTTGGAGGACGCAACGGCCGCCACCAGGAGTACGCCTACACCAGAATTGCCTGGTTGTCCGGCAGTGAGGGCCTGGCCCAGGGAGGAAAGCGGTGCCTTCCAGAAAGCCAAAGGCCTTCCAGGAAGAGATCACGTCTGGATATCGAACCCGTGCACGAGAGAGTAGTGGTGAAGATCCAGACTCGGCATCAAGATGATGATGACCTGTGCGAAGGCGGACCCAGCGAGGAAACTGGTGTAGTTGACACAGGAGCAGCCGCCATCCCCATCAATGTTTCTTTGGCTCCCACCAAACAACGGGGCAAAGTGATGCCTACCACTGAATTGGTGACCTTGATCCCCTACTTCTATGGGGATGAATCAGGCCTGGTGGATCCCGACGTACTCGTACTGGTCGTCGATGAAGACCCTGATGTGTCCGTCGCTGCGACTGGAGGATCAGCAGCACCTGCAGCAGCAGCCGACCCTAAAGCTGAAGCGGCCGTGTTGAAGATTAAAGTCCACACCACCAACATTCATCCCTGAAATTCCTTAAACCTTAAGTTCTCATCGCTGAGATTGGAGAAGCTGCTCCTCCTCCAGCAGTCGACCCTGTTATACCCGGTCCTCAGAAGACACTTCCTATGGCAAAAGTTTTCATTCAGTTGCAAATTATTGACAAACAATTGTACGAATGAAGCGGTTATCATAAAGGATCAAATCGTTAGGAAAAGTTCCTAACATTTATGAGTCCCATCCAAAGGGATGAAGAAAAAATAAGAAAAATACATCCATTCTGTTGGGTGCCATAAACATGGCACAAATGGACCCTAAGTCGAACTGCTGACCTCCTAGTGGTAGGGTCCGGGCAACTTTGAGGGAACATTAACCTTCAAAGGCTAACAGCAGTCGCACAAAAACAATAAAGATTAATCATTATTAGTCATTTACAATAATCATAGACGATGGTTATAGCCTCGCCCACTTATCATCTCATTCGCTGTGAACGAAATCATAGGCGACTCTGATTCCACCTACATCCATCAAGTTTACCTATTTATTCAACCATCTATCTATCTGCCTATCGTCCTTGTTTGAAGATTTTCTGTATCATGTAAATCTCAGCCATTGAAATGTCCTGAGATCAATGTCGAAGTGAACAAATGAATTCTAGTTTGGACTGTAATACTTAGCCCCGTTTTTGCACCTTCCTTCACCATTTGTCTACCATTTATTCCCCGTAAGGATTTACGAACTAACTTCAGAGTTGTATTATAAATATATGAAACATGTCACCAACTCACTGTTTTGTGAATATTTCTTGCTATATTACATCTGTCAGTTTCTAACTGCAATCATCGCATGAATATCTTTATATATTTTGCTGCTGTTTCAGTTCCTTCATGACAATAATAAACCAGACCTTGTTTTCATCATGTAACATGCAGTTCAAGAAGAAAGTCTATAGATGAGAAAAATCCAGTTGCATAAATTTAATTAATTAGATTACACGCAGAATATTAGGCCTTCTTGACCAACACCATTTCAGACGTAATGGTTGCTCGAACATCGGCCATTGAGATAAAGAAAAACAAAAAAATGTTTAGTAAAACTATATCAGTAAAAATCCAATGTATCGTATGTACTAATATGAAAGATAATATATAGTCTGTATTGATATCAAAGACAACATAGGCAGCAAGTATGAATTTTTCCTGGGGATAGGGGAGAAAGAATACTTCCCACACACTCCTCGCGTTTCGCAGAAGGCGACTAAAAGAGACGGGAGAGAGGGGCTAGAAACCCTCCACTCCTTGTATCTTAACTTTTTAAAATAGGAAACAGAAGAAGGAGTCACGCGGGAAGTGCTCATCCCCCTCGAAGGCTCAGGCTGAGGTGTTTAAATGTGCGTTGATGTAACTGAGAAAAAAGGAGAGATAGGTAGTATGTTTGAGGAAAGGAACCTGGATGTTTTGGCTCTGAGTGAAACGAAGCTCAAGGGTAAAGGGGAAGAGTGGTTTGGGAATGTCTTGGGAGTAAAGTCAGGGGGTAGTAAGAGGACAAGAGCAAGGGAAGGAGTAGCACTACTCCTGAAACAGGAATTGTGGGAGTCTGAGATAGAGTGTAAGAAAGTAAACTCTGGATTGATATAGGTAAAACTGAAAGTGGATGGAGAGAGATGGGTGATTATTGGTGCATATGCACCTGGGCAACACCAGTACCACAACCACCACCACTACCATCACCACCACCACCACCAACACCATCACCAACACCATCACCATCACCAACACCTCCAACCACCACCACAAAAAAAGTCAAAACATTTATGAACTTCGCAACCAGGTGCGTGCAGAAGTCTTTTTAACTGGCTCTACCCTTTCTTCAAGAACCTCATTCGTTCCTTGTTACTTATGTAAACATTCTGTTTAACATTATATCATAAGAAAAAAGAAAGTAGAACCAAGAAAGGTATCCAAAATATATCTTTCTCTTACGCCTCCGAGACTATTTTCATCTTATTATCAAATCTCTTGCAGATATAACGTCCACAGTACTTAGTATAACAGTAACAACAGATAGTAATGGCAGAACATGAGGATAAAAGACAAGTGAAAATGATCATAAATGTGAGAGATTCGCTTGGTGCGGGGAACGTACGTGACCCCGTCCAATATATGGTGGTAATGGTCACGCCCGTTCATGCTTCACATCAAAGACATTGGTCACCTTAAGTGTGGGAGCCAACCTGACTACACGCCTCCCTTTTCTAATGCCCGCAGGAGCAGACCTATGGGGAAAATATGCATTGTATCAAGAGTGAATGAGAAGACAAGAACTACTTCTCAGAATTGAGGACCTATGAATTTATGGACATTTTGTTGTTATTGTGGGTTGCTTGCCAAGTACACAAACTTTTCTTGTGTTTAAAGTGGGTTTGAGAGCCTCTAGTGATACACACATTCTATTGTACTACTGAAGTATGGGTTGGTACGTCTGTAGTCTTCCTGCTTATCAAATTTATGTAAATATCTCCTTTTGTCACTTAAAACTGCAGGCTCCCAAACCCTTACACTTTCCATGTTAGTGAAACGTACACTGGAAAGCCCGCAGACATTTATAGTACCGCGAAAGGCAGGCAGGTAACTTAAAAAGCTGGCAGACAAGTGACACAGCAGGCAAGCAGGCAAAAAGGAAAGTAGACAAAAGGGCAGCCAAGCAGGCAAAAAGGAAAGTAGACAAAAGGGCAGGCAAGCAGGCAGGCGCGCAGAAAAAAGGCAGGAAGGCAAGCAATCAGGTGAACAAACGCAGGCATGCAGGCAATGAAAAAACAGGGACGCAGGCAATCAAGCAAAAAGGTAGGTAGACAAGAAAGAAAATAAAGAAAAACGCAGGCAAGCAGATAGGCAAGAAAAGAAAATAAAAAACAAGCAAGCATACAATGGTGTCTTAGCAACATCTCTTCTTTATATGTCAACTGACTGTTGTACGTCATCTATCTCGTTCTTGTATCTCCCCTGACGACGTGATCATTACACAAAAGTGCACTTGGGAATTTTTATTCATATATATATATATATATATATATATATATATTTATTGGAAAGGCTCACAATTTTGCGCGTGATCAAGTATATTCATAAGAATCCACAGGAAAAATGCACTCTTAGGAATTATATATATATATATATATATATATATATATATATATATATTTCTTTTTTTTTTTTTCTTTTAAACTACTTGCCATTTCCCACGTTAGCGAGGTAGCGTTAAGAACAGAGGACTGGGCCTTTTTTGGAATATCCTCACCTGCCCCCTCTGCTCCTTCTTTTGGAAAATTAAAAAAAAAAACGAGAGGGGAGGATTTCTAGCCCCCCGCTCCCTCCCTTTTAGTCGCCTTCTACGACACGCAGGGAATACGTGGGAAGTATTCTTAATCCCCTATCCCCAGGGATAATATATATATATATATATATATATATATATATATATATATATATATATATATATATATATATATATATATATATATATATATATATATATATATATATATATATATATATATATTCAGATAGATAGATACATATATTGGAAAGGATCACAGTTTTGTGCGTGATCAAGATATTCCTATAAGTCCACGGGGAAATTGAAACACGAAAAGTTCCCAAGTGCACTTTCGTGTAATAATCACATCATCAGGGGAGACACAAGAGAGAAATATAACAGTCAGTTGATATATATATCGAAGAGACGAAGCTAAGACGCCATTTGGTAAACATGTGATTGTCCAAAACATACAACGAGCGTTCATAAACTTATCATTTTACAAATCTTATCAACAATAAAGTTATCTAATTTGTATAGATCATCACTAATATTAAGATTATAATTCTTTGTGTATTTTATAATAGAAGATTCAATGATATTTCTCTTGGTAATAGAGTTAGAGTTAACAACTGAGATGGCGTTACTCCAGTCAATATAATGATCATAGTTTTTAACATGATTAAACAAGGCATTTGATTCTTGTCCCGTTCTTATACTATATTTATGTTGCTTAAGTCTAACAGAAAGATCCTTACCAGTCTGACTAACATAAAATTCATCACGGTTTACACAAGGAACTTTATAGATGCAACCAAGAGAATTTTCTGGTGAATTCCTGATTAAGATATTCTTTATAGTATTATTGTTGCTAAAGGCAACATTTACATTAAAGGATTTAAGCAACATGGGAAGCAAAGTGAAATTATTATTCGAAGGGAGAACTAAAAGATTCTTGGTGTCAATGGGAGGTTTGGGCTCAACTCTATAAAATGATTTCTTTGCTAACTTAAGGGACTTATCAATGAAAGATCTAGGGTACTTTAACTTAGATCCAATAGAATATATCTTCTCAAACTCATCATCAATAAACTCTGGACTGCAAATACGTAATGCCCTAAGGAACATAGTTTGAAATGATGATAATTTAATTGTGTCATGTTGAGATGAGTAATAATGGATATATGAGCATACATTAGTGGGTTTTCTGTATATGCTAAACTTAAACGTGTTTCCTTGTCTATGGATCATACAATCTAAAAATGGTAACATACCATTATTACATACCATACACTAAACCCTTACAAATTTGTAAGGGTTTAGTGTATGCCAGTTTGTCAAAACCAGTGGAAGCTAATTGCCCTAAAAAGATTCATAAGAGCTATTAACACCTTAGAAAAAGACAAGGATATACATATTACTAAAGCAGATAAGGCTAACACTGTTGTGATTCTAGACAGAAGTAACTATTTATCTAAAATGAATAATCTTCTAAATTATAAAACAACATATTCTAAACTTAGTAAAAATCCCTTAGAAGCAGTTAATTCTCACTTCAATAAAGAAATGAAGTTGTTGTTGAAAGGTAACATTTCTCTTATCAAAAGTGTGTCATCTTTGTCCCCTTCATTGCCATATATGTATGGACTTATCAAAACACATAAACAGAATTTTCCAGCAAGACCTATAGTGAGTTCAGTAGGCTCTATCACATATAAATTGTCAAAATGGTTAGTTTCCTTATTAAGCCCTTTAGTGGGTAAGGTATCAAATTCTAATATCATGAACAATGTAGATTTAGTCAACAAGTTCAACAATATCAATATTAATTTTGATTTCAAACTAGTTCGCTTTAATGTTTCCTCACTTTTCACTAAAGTTCCAGTTGATGACCTTTTAGAATATTTATTTGATGTCTTGGATGATATTCATTGACCTGTTTCAAAGTCTAATTTCATTGAACTGATAAAATTGTGTATAAAAGAATGTGTATTTCAATTTAATGGAGATTGTTATGCTCAAAAATTTGGTATGGCAATGGGTAACCCTCTTTCACCTGTACTAAGTAATCTTTATATGGAATTTTTTTAAACAAAATTACTAAAGAATATCTTACCTTCTAATGCAATTTGGTTTAGGTATGTAGATGATGTTCTTTGTGTTTAGCCAACAAATGAAAATTTACAAATATTTCTCCCCTTACTTAACGACTTAGTAACTTCCATCAAATTTACTGTAGAAAATGAAAATAATGGTATGTTACCATATTTAGATTGCATGATCCATAGACAAGGAAACACGTTTAAGTTTAGCATATACAGAAAACCCACCAATGTATGCTCATATATCCATTATTACTCATCTCAACATGACAGAGTTAAATTATCATCATTTCAATCTATGTTCCTTAGGGCATTACGTATTTGCAGTCCAGAGTTTATTGATGATGAGTTTGAGAAGATATATTCTACTGGATCTAAGTTAAAGTACCCTAGATCTTTTATTGATAAGTCCCTTAAGTTAGCAAAGAAATCATTTTATAGAGTTGAGCTCAAACCTCCCATTGACACCAAGAATCTTTTAGTTCTCCCTTTAAATAATAATTTCGCTTTCCTTCCCATGTTGCTTAAATCCTTGAATATAAATGTTGCCTTTAGCAACAATAATACTATAAAGAATATCTTAATCAGGAATTCACCAGAAAATTCTCTTAGTTGCATCTATAAAGTCCCTTGTGGAAACTGTGATAGATTTTATGTTAGTCAGACTGGTAAGGATCTTTTTGTTAGACTTAAGCAACATAAATATAGTATAAGAACGGGACAAGAATCAAATGCTTTGTTTAATCATGTTAAAAACTATGATCATTGTATTGACTGGAATAACGCCATCTCAGTTGTTAACTCTAACTCTATTACCAAGAGAAATATCATTGAATCTTCTATTATAAAATACACAAAGAATTATAATCTTAATATTAGTGGTGGTCTGTACAAATTAGATAACTTTATTGTTGATAAGAATTGTAATATGATAAGTTTATGAACGCTCGTTGTATGTTTTGGACAATCACATGTTTACCAAAATGGCGCCCTAGCTTCGTTTCTTCGATGTATATCAACTGACTGTTATATTTCTCTCTTGTGTCTCCCCTCATGATGGGATCATTACACGAAAGTGCATTTGGGAACTTTTCGTGTTTCATTTTCCCCGTGGACTCATAGGAATACCTTGATCACGCGCAAAATTGTGATCCTTTCCAATATATATATATATATATATATATATTATCCCTGGGGATAGGGGAGAAAGAATACTTCCCACGTATTCCCTGCGTGTCGTAGAAGGCGACTAAAAGGGGAGGGAGCGGGGGGCTGGAAATCCTCCCCTCTCGTTTTTTTTTTTTTTTTTTTTTTTTTTTTTTTTTTTTTCCAAAAGAAGGAACAGAGAATTGGGCCAGGTGAGGGTATTCCCTCAAGGCCCAGTCCTCTGTTCTTAACGCTACCTCGCTAATGCGGGAAATGGCGAATAGTTTGAAAGAAAGAAAGAAAGATATATATATGTATATATATATATATATATATATATATATATATCTATATATATATATATATATATATATATATATATATATATATATATATATATATATATATATATATATATATATATATATATATATCCCTGGGGATAGGGGAGAAAGAATACTTCCAACGCATTCCTTATGTGCCGTAGAAGGCGACTGAAGGGGGCGAGAGCGGGGGGCTGGAAACCCTCCACTCCTTGTATTCTAACTTTCTAAAAGTACCTCAGAATAGATCTACTAAACATTTCGCTTCAAATGCACGAGTGACGTTATTTTCTCCTCCTTAGTTACATACACAGTTTACAGGTTATTCTCTGTGAAACATGTGCAAGTCTGCCTCCTCCTACTCCACTGATCTATGACCTCCTGATCTCTGCTACCATTACAAACAGCCTCGTTAGGTCACGGTTGTCTGCTGATGTTGGAATTCCACTGTGCAATTCCTTGTATTTTAAGATTTGACTTTTAGTTGATAAGAATTTGGAGAGGAGTCTACCTAACGGTAACAATGATTCAGAAATATACTATGTAAATATACCTAACCTCTTGTATATGTTTTAGCTTCTTTAATCGGAGAAAAAAACTTGCTATTAATTCCCGTAAAGACACATTGTAAACACGTCTGATAATGAATGTCAGGGAAATAAGAACCATGACAAAGGCAATGACTCAGATTAATGGCCTTGATGATAAAGACAAAAATGAATCATATGACGACGTGGGACAAACACAAGTTCCTTTGATATGGTTAAAGCAGCTGGTGATTACTTCAAATGATGTTGAGGGAAAACAAAGAGAAAACTATGAGAATAACCTTTATTTTAGTGAGCTATCAAGAATTAATCTTGAATATGATAAACTAATGTCGGAGTTTAGTAAAGCTTGGGCTGAATCTATGATATTTTGTTTGGAAAACGTAGCTGATGGATTCTTCTCTGTTCCTGAAACAATAGGTAAATCATCTTGTCCCAAATGGTGCCGAACAACCCTGTATGAGTAACGACTCTATATGAGTGGCTCATAGAAGACGTCACTGCCTATCCAGCCAAGCCGAGTGGGAGAGCTATAACCGGGAGGCCACACCTGGGAAGGTGTCACCTGGTACGTCCGGCTGGCTGGCGGTGGCAAGATTGGGCTGGAGTCAAGAACAAATCCCTAACTAAGGCTGTTTACCCAGGCCACCTGGGGCCCCTGCCTGCCTGCCTGCCCGACCACACCTGGGAAACATAAGGAATAAGCGGAGATGCAGAACCTGCACCACGACAGAGGTGAGCTGTCTCCAGTCGCCATGGTAACTTGAGGAGAGAATGTTCGTGAGCAGTGTTGGGAGGAGACCATATACTGTTCACCAGCCTTACGTATACAAGAGGTGTGGGGGCGGGTCGTCAACACAGCTCAGTAAACAATCAACAGTGGCGGTTATAGGTAGTTAGCTAAGAGTTCAAGTGTAGCACTTAATCACCTGTTGTCACTGTTAGATTCGTGTGGTCCTCGACTAACTGTCACTCGCTGTCGTTGTTAGAGTTGCCAGGTTACGGGCCCTTACCTGTAGACAGTCCGCTGTCTGATCTTGTCTTACAGGTCAAATATTGTTTAGAGACTCGTCAAGTACTTGTCTGGCTCGGACTCTTATGATAAGGAGTTTGCAATATGTATGCAGGTATGTTTAGCGTTAAACTTTCTGGTTATTGACCGTCCGTTATCCACCCATAATCTGTACCTTACGGCAAAACACAAGAATCACGATATTTGCAACATGATAACATGTTTGACTTAATGACCATCAGCAGGTAAGGTCATCAAGCCGCACCATACATACGTCAGACAGTAACATCAGTTGTATAACAGGATGTATATATGTTGGTGGATTTAAGGGCTATCAGGTTGTGGTCATGAAGCCAGAAGGTGAACCATAAATTCACCATAAAATGATCATCCAGGTCCAGCAGGTAGCTGGAATTCGTGAGGATTTTTGGAGGGTTTTCGTGTTGTTGTGAGGAAGAGAAAGAGAGAAAGAGATGGAGAGGAGGAGGGTAACAAGTCCTGGTGTTTAACCCAGGTGCTCCATTGTCAGTCAAGCCAAATATCCAGAGTAATAGTAAAGTGGGTTAGTTTTGGGGTTTTAGGTTCATCGACCGCCTGAGTCAGTAAGGTCAACAAGTTAGTCATAACCACCACTCAAATATTGTTAAACACCTTCACCTGTTGATGATGGTTGTACGGCCATACACACTCATTAAATATTTGACCCATATACGTAATCCTATATTTCTTTTATTTTTTTTTTTACTTTCCACTCTATCAACTGCCTGGGGTCATAACTCTGCTAAACGTCAAACTGTAACCACTATACAAATCATCCTGAACACATTTTCCAGGAGTTCAAGATCATTTTAAGACCATACACGTTCTCACTGCATATATGACCTTGTTCCTACGACCAATGTTGAATTCAAACAGACAGCGACCAATGGAAGGTCAATAGGTCACTAATCCTTCATATGTTCCACTTTAAAGTCACCTAACAATCCTTTCAACGTATTATTGTCTAAATAGTTGGGACAGTGAAATATAGGAAGGTGTACGTTCAAGGAAGACATATGCAATGACAGAATTACGTGCAGCGACGACAAGTAGGACAGACAAACCTGAGAAATGGTTGTTAGTGATTGTGTGAACAGTAGTATTATTATTACCACACATCACCAGCACACCTTTGATGTCGCTCCTACACCTTCGTGGCTGCTGCACTCCACACAGGAGCAGGGGATGATGGCACATATCTATGAAGCGAAAAGGTTTTTGATGAGACTGTGCTATTTCTTCCCTTCCCTGGTCGATGATACAGCCTTTCCCCAATGTTACTTGTCATTCCTGGTGTAACAACTTACGGGTGGAGTCCGGTAACACCTTTTCAATAATAGTATGTGACAGATTGGAGTGACCAGGATGAAGGGCGTGTTCTGCACCTCAACTGATTGATTGTATGATAAGAATATAGAGAATTACAGACCATATATATCACTTGCAAGGATCAAGCCAGGGATGAAGCATAGATAACTAGAAGGGTAGAATACCTTTACCTGGGATCAGTAGCATCTGTGGTAATGGACACACCTTTGTAATGCTTGATCACTTACAACTGATCAACTTTAATACGAAAATCTTAGGTATTGTCCCCCAGGAAAACTTTTTATAAATATTTATAAAACACATATATATGTTAGATATACACTATCTCTAGAATATATCTTTACCTGGGACGTGTAACACTTGTGTGGATAGACACAACTTTGTAATGCATGATCCATTACACGAAATGAACTTCACTAACGAAGAGTTATACAACGCGTCGTTGGAGAACATTAATCAAATACCTATACAGAATTTTTATGTTAGATAAGAGGCATTTCTTGATAGTAAACATAAGAAATGATGATGAAAGAAAAGGGATGTAGAGGTAAATATTTTGTTAAAAAATTAAATTCTCTTGCCTTAAACTAGCTCCTTGCAATGGATTTTGTTTTAGATACCCACAGTAAGATATATTGTGTGGTTAATCACTATAAATGTTTATGTTTAACAGATCTTTTATTTCTTATAGTATTTCACTGATTCAGGTTTAAGAACCTTGGTTCTGAACAACCATTATAATGCAACACAATACATATTTATCATAAACAAATCATTTATCACAATAACCATTATGTTTGTACCAGATTCTTTACGTCCTCAATCACGTTTGTTAATATATAAGGAATTTTTCCGCCACATTTCAATACATAACATATATCTACACGTGTGTAAATATATGTATATGTTTTTATAAATTTTTCTTTGGCTTTTATAATTAAGGTGTAAGATATCCTTCTGAAGAGAATACTAGATAAAATTATAGGTTATGTGCGCGCGCGTGTGTGTGTGTGTGTGTATGTGTGTGTGTGTGTGTGTGTGAGCGCACATAGGAGTGAAAACATATTTTACACTTACAAGGTTAAGAGACGGGGCAACACGAGTGTACAAATCCTTCCTCAAAACTCTCACGTGATAATGATTAAAGTAGTATACACACACACACACACACACACACACACACACACACACACACACACACACACAAACACACACACACACACACACACACACACACACACACACACACACACACACACACACACACACACAGAGCGGCGCTTTCAATTTTTGATGTAGATTCATTTCCTATCTTAGTTTCGTCTACGGAATTCTACATCTTCAGTTCAGCACAACATTGTGGTAATGAAAGGAAAGTCACCACATTTACAAGCCGAGTGCACGTAGCTTATCCCACCTCGTTAGAGAGAAAACTTACCTGTATTTGAATTAATGAACGGGCACAGAGAAGACAAAATTTTATTACACATTTATTATACAACTATATAATTTATATCATATACATTACCACATTTCCTGCACTTTCCATCACAAATTTGCTGAGGTCATAACCTTGTAGTTACCATTACCTTACAACCTTAAGGATGGTGGTCTACAACACCTCTAGATTGATGGAGAAAACGAAAAGTTTCCTTTTACTATTAAGACCACAGAAATGCGGTAATTCCACTTCACTACCACTAACTACTAGTTATTTTACTTGTTGATTTTCACGGCTAAGATTTTCATCCTCTGAGCGAAGCCATACAATAATCGTCCTTATCTACTCTGAGCATTGGATAGCCTCCTGATGATCAAGATTGCTGTTTTGGTTGTCCGTTTCCCTTGTTACTGCTGCGCCTCACTGCACACCTTACATGAGTGCCTTCCACAGTATTAGGGACAGCTGCTGGGCCTCACTGTAGCTACTTCTGGGACGGTTGCCAATCTTCCTCGTATTCCCTCATGACCACAGCGCCAAACCGACTCCCGCCATCAGGCCGAAACGCACAAACATTTCTGACAAAATTGAGACAACCACTTTCGCGTCAGTTTTGACACCAAGTGAATTTTACGACAAATACGCTCAAGATGCTTGGTTTTTCGTTCATGGATTGAACAGAAGCAACCAACGATGGTTGCTACTGCCCAATCCATGAAGTCCCCCCCACCACGGAAAGGTAACCAAGCTTCGGGGGGGATGGGTGTTTACCCTGACGCCAACGGAGAAACTCAATATTAGTGCAGAGATCTTTTCCTCGGTAAAGAAAGTGTAGCCGGACTCCGCCCTCATGAGGTTACTGCACGACAGCAAAGATCACCCTTTGGTAGGCTGTACTATAGGCAGCACAGCTCCGTCAAAGATCTCACTCCATAAGTGAACTTATATAGATTCCTTTTTTAACATTTTGTCTTGTCTATAAGGAACTCATCAGTTCTTCTCCAGTGAAAGCAAAAAATCATCGAGAAATTCATTTGCTTCCTCAATATCAGGATCTTGTGGCTCTGTGTGGGGGACGAGGCTGGTGGGCTGTGTGTCTGGCTGTGTCTGGAGAGCGGGGCTGGTGGTCTCTGTGACTTGCTGTGTCTGGGAAGCGGGGCTGTTGGTCTCTGTGACTGGCTGTGTCTGGGGAGCGGGGCTGGTGGTCTCTGTGACTTGCTGTGTCTGGGAAGCGGGGCTGGTGGTCTCTGTGACTGGCTGTGTCTGGAGATCAGGGGAAGTTTTGGGTATAAATTTCAATATACTGTGAGCGATATCGTCTCTCAACCGATTCCTCTCGATCTTCTCTTGCACGGCCTTCATGATACGTTTGGGCGGCTTTCTCCATTTTCTTTGCATTTCAGTTGGTGATCCTGCGCCATCGAGCCACATGATACCAGAATAGTATCGTTCCTGTTTCCCAACGGGTCCAATCTTGGTGTCACACATGATGCCGAGGGAACCCAAATGGCGGCCGATGTTTACGTTGGAAGCCACGGGCTCGTTATGTATCTTGCAGTAACTTTCATACCGTTGCTGCAGCTCTTTCCTGCTGATAAGGTACCGCTTCATAGTAATAGTCTTTCCCTTCATTTGAACGAAGGTATTCATGAAACTAACAAAGGAAGCCTTTCCTTTGTAATCCCGTTTGTAGTAACAGAAAGCCATTGAAGACGTGGACTGGGTCAGGCGAAGTTACACAGACTAACAAGATAGTCCTATAATCAATGGTCCTGTATCAGCACTGAACTCGAAATACGTCAGAACGACAATTTCAACCCAGGGCTGGAGAGCCAGTTGATGATATTCTCACGTCTTGCTCAACCAAGTAACCTCGGTTAGACCTTGTTTATATTTAAATATAGTGAAGTTAATATAGTGAAGCTTGATGTTTCTATTTATATGTAAGGTGCAATGTAGTTTATATAAGGTTCACCTTCCAGATGGGTTCCTGACATACCAACTTACATTCAGATATATATATATATATATATATATATATATATATATATATATATATATATATATATATATATATATATATGAATGTAAATTGGTATATAAGGAATCCATCTGAAAGGCAATATATGTCCAAAGAAAGATATTTATGAAGATGTAGTGAAGATGGCCTTCATCAAGATAAAGGCCACTGATAATGAAAACGAGATGACTGTGAGGATGTAGTGAAGATACATTTTTATTAAAGTAGAGTTAAGTGCTGTGAAAGTGGCTTGACTATAAGGATGTAGTGAAGATGGCCTTTCACCAAAAAATACGCTAGTGATATTGAAAATATGATGATTATGAAGAAGTAGTGAAGATGGCTTTTATCAAGATAGAGGCCAATGATATTGAAAATTAGATAAGTATAAGGATGTAGTGAAAACAAGATGACTGTGAAGTTGTAGTGAAAATAACCTTAAACCACAGAAAAGCCATTGATATTCAAAATGATTGTGAGGATGTAGTGAAGATGGCGTTTGACCATGAAAAACGCCAGTGATGTTGAAAATAGCATCTTAATGAGCCAAAATAAACAACTAACAATCAAATCAAATAATTAATTCAAAAGATAGGGTAAGGAACCAGAAATAAAAGTCTTAGAAAGTCCAACAAATAACACCTAAACGAAAAAAAAATAAAAAAAATTAGATGGAATATTTCCTATGTATGTCCATTATTGTGTTTATACATGAATATAAGATATATATATATATATATATATATATATATATATATATATATATATATATATATATATATATATATATATATTTTTTTTTATACTTTGTCGCTGTCTCCCGCATTTGCGAGGTAGCGCAAGGAAACAGACGAAAGAAATGGCCCAACCCACCCCCATACACATGTATATACATACGTCCACACACGCAAATATACATACCTGCACAGCTTTCCATGGTTTACCCCAGACGCTTCACATGCCTTGATTCAATCCACTGACAGCACGTCAACCCCGGTATACCACATCGATCCAATTCACTCTATTCCTTGCCCTCCTTTCACCCTCCTGCATGTTCAGGCCCCGATCACACAAAATCTTTTTCACTCCATCTTTCCACCTCCAATTTGGTCTCCCTCTTCTCCTCGTTCCCTCCACCTCCGACACATATATCTTCTTGGTCAATCTTTCCTCACTCATCCTCTCCATGTGCCCAAACCACTTCAAAACACCCTCTTCTGCTCTCTCAACCACGCTCTTTTTATTTCCACACATCTCTCTTACCCTTACGTTACTCACTCGATCAAACCACCTCACACCACACATTGTCCTCAAACATCTCATTTCCAGCACATCCATCCTCCTGCGCACAACTCTATCCATAGCCCACGCCTCGCAACCATACAACATTGTTGGAACCACTATTCCTTCAAACATACCCATTTTTGCTTTCCGAGATAATGTTCTCGACTTCCACACATTCTTCAAGGCCCCCAGAATTTTCGCCCCCTCCCCCACCCTATGATCCACTTCCGCTTCCATGGTTCCATCCGCTGCCAGATCCACTCCCAGATATCTAAAACACTTCACTTCCTCCAGTTTTTCTCCATTCAAACTCACCTCCCAATTGACTTGACCCTCAACCCTACTGTACCTAATAACCTTGCTCTTATTCACATTTACTCTTAACTTTCTTCTTCCACACACTTTACCAAACTCAGTCACCAGCTTCTGCAGTTTCTCACATGAATCAGCCACCAGCGCTGTATCATCAGCGAACAACAACTGACTCACTTCCCAAGCTCTCTCATCCCCAACAGACTTCATACTTGCCCCTCTTTCCAAAACTCTTGCATTTACCTCCCTAACAACCCCATCCATAAACAAATTAAACAACCATGGAGACATCACACACCCCTGCCGCAAACCTACATTCACTGAGAACCAATCACTTTCCTCTCTTCCTACATTAAGATTTTTGCAGGGAAAAAATGCAACTGAGTGGGAGATGTATAAAAGAAAGAGACAGGAGGTCAAGAGAAAGGTGCAAGAGGTGAAAAAAAAGGGCAAATGAGAGTTGGGGTGAGAGAGTATCATTAAATTTTAGGGAGAATAAAAAGATGTTCTGGAAGGAGGTAAATAAAGTGCGTAAGACAAGGGAGCAAATGGGAACTTCAGTGAAGGGCGCAAATGGAGAGGTGATAACAAGTAGTGGTGATGTGAGAAGGAGATGGAGTGAGTATTTTGAAGGTTTGTTGAATGTGTTTGATGATAGAGTGGCAAATATAGGGTGTTTTGGTCGAGGTGGTGTGCAAAGTGAGAGGGTTAGGGAAAATGATTTGGTAAACAGAGAAGAGGTAGTGAAAGCTTTGCGGAAGATGAAAGCCGGCAAGGCAGCAGGTTTGGATGGTATTGCAGTGGAATTTATCAAAAAAGGGGGCGACTGTATTGTTGACTGGTTGGTAAGGTTATTTAATGTATGTATGACTCATGGTGAGGTGCCTGAGGATTGGCGGAATGCGTGCATAGTGCCATTGTACAAAGGCAAAGGGGATAAGAGTGAGTGCTCAAATTACAGAGGTATAAGTTTGTTGAGTATTCCTGGTAAATTATATGGGAGGGTATTGATTGAGAGGGTGAAGGCATGTACAGAGCATCAGATTGGGGAAGAGCAGTGTGGTTTCAGAAGTGGTAGAGGATGTGTGGATCAGGTGTTTGCTTTGAAGAATGTATGTGAGAAATACTTAGAAAAGCAAATGGATTTGTATGTAGCATTTATGGATCTGGAGAAGGCATATGATAGAGTTGATAGAGATGCTCTGTGGAAGGTATTAAGAATATATGGTGTGGGAGGAAAGTTGTTAGAAGCAGTGAAAAGTTTTTATCGAGGATGTAAGGCATATGATATATATATGTATATATATATATATATATATATATATATATATATATATATATATATATATATATATATATATATATATATATATCTTTTTCTTTTAAACTATTCGCCATTTCCCGCGTTAGCGAGGTAGCATTAAGAACAGAGGACTGGGCCTTTTTTGGAATATCCTCATCTGGCCTCCTCTGTTCCTTCTTTTGGAAAATTAAAAAAAAACGAGAGGGGAGGATTTCCAGTCCCCCGCTCCCTCCCCTTTTAGTCGCCTTCTACGACACGCATGGAATACGTGGGAAGCATTCTTAATCCCCCATCCCCAGGGATAAATATATATATGTATAATCCCAGGGGATAGGGGAGAAAGAATACTTCCCAAGTATTCCCCGCGTGTTGTAAAAGGCGACTAAAAGGGAAGGGAGTGGGGGGGCTGGAAATCCTCCCCTCTCGTTTTTTTTTTTTTTTTTTTAATTTTCCAAGAGAAGGAAGAGAGAAGGGGGCCAGATGAGGATATTCCCGCAAAGGCTTAGTCCTCTGTTCTTAACGCTACCTCACTAACGCGGGAAATGGTGAATAGTATGAAAGAAAAAAAAAAAGGTATATATATATAAAGTATGAATAAATGTGGCGGGGTGGCGACGAGAATGAATAAAAGCAGTAAGTATGAAGTATGTACATGTGTATATATATGTATGTGTATGTATGAATATGTATAGGTTGAAATGCATAGGTATGTATATGGGCGTTTCTGCACGTGTATATGTATACATGTGTATGTGGGAGGGTTGGCCCATTCTTTCGTGTGATTCCTTTCGCTGCCTCGCTAACGCGGGATACAACGAGAAATTATAAGTAAATAAAGTATACAAGTAATGGGAGTGTGTGTTTGTGGTAGTAGTGGGTGGGTGTGTTAAGCGTGGAAAGGAAGGCCAGTTAAAGTCCTTTTTTGTAGACTGGAGGTTTGAAAACGGGATTTAACGGGCCTCGGTGCCTCTATATATGGTGAAATACGTGCTTGCCATTGGTTGACAATGATCTACCAATGAGAGGGCTGCATTTGATATAGTTTGATAAGTTGTAAGGGTGAAATTCCTATGTACTGTTTGGGTTAGGTATCAGTAATTAGGTAATGTCGTCTTCGGTGGTGCGAGCGCGTTTTATGCACTAGCAGACACAAACTCCCTCCCTATTGGCTGAAGGAAAGCCATAAGCTCCGCCCACCCTGCCTCACTTGATCCAGATGAAGGTTGAAAGGCAATTTTTCACAATTGTGTCTATGTATATAGGGAAAAAAGTAAGATATAATGGTGTCATAAGATAGAGCTTGCTGTGTTCTCTATGTTCCATAAGATACATACAAAGAAAAATGCATATTTCACAAAAAGCACAAGATGATAGGCACAGAAGGTACAACTGCTACTTTTACGTCCATCTGACCCGGTATATATAAGAATGTTCCTATGTATACATCATCTTTTCTAGCCATTCGAGAAGGTTCTTGCTGCTCCTGTCTCGGCCACGTGTTAACCACGTGGTTGATGGAGGATTAACCGCCAGATCCCACGAAGAAAGAAGAAAGAAGAGAGAAGACAAGAGAGAAGACAGAAGAGAGAAGGCAGAAGAAAGAAGTGGATTGTAACGTTGCCTCCCGCGTTGGTCCTTCCCGCGGGAGACCGTTACGGTGACGACGCCGGCAGGCTGTTCCCTCACCACCCTCGCTGCTCCCCACACCCCCGCGTTGCCTCCACTCCATCTTCACATCCCTTTTTTATTTTTTATCTTTTATCATCCATCATCCATCTCTCGACCGTTTGGCTTGAGCAATCTCTACCCCAGCTTCCCCAACCCATTCTGGAAAACTCATTTTCCTGAGGAGTGGAGGCTGGAGTGGACCTGTTCTCACCTGACGGGGTGGAGACCCTCACACTATCTCTTACCTCTCCCCTACCTTGGACCGTCGAGCCGTCCCTCACTCACGTTTTCTCGCACTAGGACACTGATGCCACCAACATGCCGCCCGACATACGACTAAAATCCTCAAAACTGATTGCCCCCCTCCTTCCACGTTCGAACTCCTGTCCATTGTCTTTAAGACCACTGAGATCCGTCCTACTAGGGTTATTCAATTCCCCTCGAACAAATACCAGTTTAAGATATTCTAGGGGAAAGATAGTGATTTAGATAGAATCCTATCTAAGCCTCTCCTTGATGAACTAGCTAAAAAAAAACTACCAAATCGTTCAGGACCGCTGCCCCCTTCAAGCTAGATGTACTATTATTGCCTACAATGTTGATGAATCTATCTTGTCCCTCAGCCCTTCGGAGATTGTTGAAGCCATCAATGGCGGAAACAATGACGTTAATGTCATCAACGTCTATAAACCGAATAACTCCAGATCAATAAAGATACAATGTTCAAACCCGACCGAGGCCGATCACCTGCTCTCCCTGGGAGTCCTGTTCCCCATGATCTCTGTGCCTGCAAAATCCCTGAAGAAAGATGAATATATTGACGTTCAGCAATGCTACAAATGTTTGCAATTCGGACATGAAACAAAGAACTGTAAAGAACCCCACCAAACCTGTAGTCAATGCGCTGAAACTGGTCATGGTTTTCGTGAGTGCAAGGTTCAGGCAGCGACGTGCGTTAACTGTAAAGGTAATCACGTTGCTGTATCTGGACTGTGCCCACGTAAGAAGGAGCAACTCCGCGCAGTGCGTCAGGCACAAAAATCCAACTCACCTCCTTCCACAAACCCTCACCTCTACGCAACAGTTGCTGCTGCTGCTCCTCCCCCTGCCACCCAAGCTTCTCCTATCCCAACTACTAATTCTTCAGACCTCCTCACCCTACAAGGTAGGATGCATGCGTGCTACCTAAAAGCGTTGTTCCTGAGCGGGGAAGATAAGTCGGAATTCATCAGAATCTTTGATTTGCTGCTTGCTCATAACAACCTACCCAATGTACGAGCTCCACCTGAACTCCTCAGCTCCCCCGCCAACAACCATCCCTCACCGACCCCTGTCTCGTCCACCACCCTGACCCCTAACGAAAACGTATCCCAGGAGACCCCCAGTAACTCTTCCAACTCTCCCCCAACAACTCAACCTGTCACCCTCCCAACTTCCAATACCCCCTCCGCACCCCCTAACACAACTCCATCCACAATCCCCCAACCCAACACCAACAATCCTACTGTCTCTCCAAATACCGATTCCTCTCCCACCCCCACCGTCCCAACTGACAGGTCACTCCCCCACCCCGAACCTCCACTCACCAATCCCCCCCTCCCCCCTCCCCCTCCCTCCGTCCCCGCCTAACCCTCCCAGAGGAGCCCCAGCACCTGACCTTGCCGACACACCAGACAACCCACCAACGGTCAACCTCGACCTTCATATTGTCGACAATGACCCTCTCCCCTCCCCTCTCCCCTCTCCTGACCCCTCAACAGATAGATCCCGACCCAAGACTAGAAACATGATACACGTGAAACTCTCAAACGGTGCGTCAACGGCCTTCATCGACAACAGACACAGAAAAGACAATAAACTTCCATAAGTCGTAAAATGCTACAAATCTTATAGTTTAACTTGCGCAGCTATCACAATGGCCGTCATCTGATTGCCACTCTCCTCGAAGGGAAGAGACCCGATGTTGTGATACTTAACATCACATGAATCACCAACGGATACAAAATTAGACATTACGGGTATACATCACGACAGTCTCCAGACAGTAGACACGAGGGAGTCGCTATTCTCATACTCAACACCATCGAACACGAATACCTCGCCACCTCATGGCAATACGAACACTTTCTAGCAGGTAAGATAAACACAATACATGGCTTCATTATCTTCTGCACTACATACTCTCGACTCAACACTACCATTCCACTCCATGATCTCTACACAGTATTTGATCATACACATATCCCAGTCTACCTTCTAGCTGACCTCAACGCCCAACACAGAACCTTCCACCACAACAGAAACAATTCTCATGGTGATGACTTATTCGCTTTATACTCTTACAAACGTCTTAACTTTCTAGGACCTTACTTCCACACTGTCTTCACTGGCCTAGGAGGAAAAGGCAGACCTGATCATGTCTTCTCCAACAGAGCCAGTAATTATCTTCATAATTTCTTGTCTCCAGGAACACTGTGTGGTTCTGACCACATCCCTATCTTTCTTTATCTATCGTTTAACCCAATCCTCGTCCCATCACCCTCACACTACCACTACAAAAGAGCAGAGTGGGAGAGCTTCAAAGACACTCTCTCCAACTGCACTTACACCACAAACTACGAAAGTCACCAATAACACTAATAGACGCAGAAATAGAACATATACATGGAACAATCACACAGACATCTAACATTTCTATCCCCAAATCTTCATTTACTTCAAGATATTCCTTCTTTCCTTCTTCCAAAACAACAAGACTCCTCTCGTGCTACCGTCGACGCTTTGAGCAAAACAGACGTCGATTGGGCCTAGTACAGTGGGACCTCACATCCCTACGAAACCACACACTCAACAGCCTTCTAGAAGACCACAATAGACACTGGAAATCTCTCATCACTACAACAGAACAACACCGGATCAAATCTCCTCAAGAGTTTTGGAACAGAATACGAAAACTCAAAGGAATACCAAAAACAGACTTTAATGGGCTAAATGACGACAACACTCTACACCATAACCCACAAGACATTGCCAACATTTTTCAAAAACACTGAGAAGGTATCTTTCACCCTCACCCCCATCACCCTCTGGCGTGCGAAAACATTCAAATTGTCACACAACACATACAAAACAGACCCAGTCACTTCTACCCAGAACAGATCATACACCTCCAATCGCTTTCACACGACCACCTTCTCACAACTCCCATAAGATCGTGCGAGGTCAAATTCCTTCTAAAATCGCCCAAAGTAGCTCCAGGTAACTCAGGCATGGGATACCACTACTTACTCACCTCCCTGACAACGCTATTAGAGCCATAACCTCCTTCTTCAACTAGCCTCAGACTATTTACCCGCGGTCTTCAAAACTGCAACAGCCGCCATGATACCTAAGCCCAAGAAATCCAACAGAGACCTAGTGATCTACAGACCATCAGCCTACTTGAGTCCATTGGGAAGACATGAAAGAATTATAAACAACAGACTTAGACAACACCTAACAAACAACAACCTACTCTCACACAAACAGTTTGGCTTTCACCAACATCGCTCCACACAAGATGAACTCAACATCATTACGAACTACATAAGAAACAACACGCGGACACACAAAATGACCGCACTCATCACAAAAGATGTTGAAAAAGCCTTTGACACCGTGTGGCACGATGGATTGAGGTATAAACTAAGCACCCAATTCCAACTCCCACGACCCACCATTAAGCTTCTCTCTAACTATCTTAGCAACAGAAAAACCCGAATCAAATACAGAAACATTTACTCAAACTACTTCTTCCTTAATGCCGGTGTACCCCAAGGCTCCGTGCTGGCCCCCACTCTCTACACACTCTACACAAATGATCTTCCCAATCCTATACACCTGGACTCCATCACTCTCCAATATGCAGATGATGTCACGCAGCTAATCAGAGCCAGAACCCTCACACACTTAATCAGCAATACACAACAGGAAATTGACCACGTTTCGCTTTTGGAGTTATGATGGAGGATTAAATCAAATCCTGCCAAATCCAACATATCTTATTTTAAAGCACGTCAGTACATAGGTAATGTCTACCTACACTCCCGTATACACCGTCATTTACCCATGCGCATCTCAAACACCAATACTGTCCTGGGCCTAAACTATGATGTACACCTGAGAATGAACCGACATATACAGTGTAGAGCGGTTATTGCGAGAGCAGAGCTCGAGAAATTGTATAGATTTAGAGAGGCGCAATTCAAAGCCAAATTGCACCTCTACAAAGCATTAATGCGACCCCTTATCACTTATGCCCCTTCAGCTCTTGAACTCGGAGCCAAACCAACATCTCTGCACTCCAAATACGTAATTCAGAACAAAGCTCTACGTTGGGCTTTTAACATCAAATGGCACGAGTTCATCAGGAATACAGAACTTCACGAGAGAGCACGAATGTCTCCACTAAACATCTATTGGAGGAAATTGTTTGAAAGACAAGTAGAGCGATTTGAAATACATCATACTCACTGGACTGATTACTTCAACAATCTCCTGGGAATAGATCACCCAGATAACATGTTCAATATCCAACCTGGACAACATCCAGTGCCAATATATCAAAAATTAAAAATCACTATAGATGTTGCTGTTAAGTCCGTGTAGGTAACGCCTTGGTAAAATCAGTGTCCATCGGCCCGAGATACGATCCATCTCTTCCTATATCCTTATTAAAAAGAAAAATAAATAAATAGATAGATAAATGAATAAATAAATAAATGAATAAATAAGTGAAAAAAAAATCTACGAAAAGAATATCAATAAAAAGACAAAAAAAAAAAACAAACTCGCCCTCCACTCATCATCTCTGCCCTACTTATCCTATTATTCCTATGCAAGCTGGGTTAAGCCTGGCTCTTTTCCTCCCTCTAAAATTCACTTCCTCTAACAATTCTTGCTCTTTCCCCCCCTCTCTTTTCCCGCTCTTCCTTGGAAGGGACTTTTCTATCATCATTCCTCATCATCATCACCAAACTAGTATGATTGGAGGGAACCTACACAATTAAGCAGACCTCTTTTGCTTCTCCTCTGCTTTTTGTGTTGATCCTGGCATTAGTATTTACTGGAGATTCAATGTCTTGTACTATGTCATACAGAATCACACAGGTACTATTCAGTTTCCAGGTCCACTGTTGTAACAAAGTTGGAGGAGGAGCAACACTAGAGTTTCTGATCGTTACACTGGTGTAACACTTGAGTAAGTTAGACCTTAAGCCAAGTACGGCCTCCAGTAGTTTCAGTAAATGATCATAAGTGTAGGGTAAACCCTCCAGGCCCAACTTAACTGTCCCTTACGAGGTGGACCCCGCGGGGAGTCGTGAGAAGCGCATGAGAAGGAAGAACCTGGAAAATGATAAACTTAGCAACTTCTTAAAGGCGAGGTCTTAATGAATACAGATGTGTGTATGAGGGTAGTGGTGACGTGAGGGTGGTGTTGATGTGAGGGTAGTGGTGATGTGAGGGTGGTGGTGATGTGAGGGTAGTGGTGATGTGAGGGTGGTGTTTATGTGAGAGTGGTGGTGATGTGAGGGTGGTGGTGATGTGAGGGTGGTGTTTATGTGAGAGTGGTGGTGATGTGAGGGTGGTGGTGATGTGAGGGTGGTGGTGATGTGAGGGTGGTGGTGATGTGAGGGTGGTGGTGTGGGGACAGACTGAACAGTGAT
The DNA here is from genome assembly GCF_036320965.1 of Panulirus ornatus. Classification (NCBI taxonomy): domain Eukaryota; kingdom Metazoa; phylum Arthropoda; class Malacostraca; order Decapoda; family Palinuridae; genus Panulirus; species Panulirus ornatus. The sequence continues at coordinate 1,973,922 of NC_092235.1, forward strand.
AGAAAGTGGTTGGTTGACATTGTTTGAGGGTTGAGGAGTGTTGTCTGGTGTGGGACCGGGATGATGATGATGATCATGTTCACAATACTGTACAACTTTCAAGTGGTCCTCATGTTCTTCACGAATGTCACCTGTATTTAGATGTCAAACCCTAAACTTATGTCACTTTAAATGAGCTAAGACTATAGGGACCAGAACATTTTGGGTCAAGTTCACGGTCCTCACTTGAAGAGTTAAATTCCTGCACCATTACCAAGAGTCCGGGAGCCACGTACCTTTGATGGTTTCGCGGATTTATCAGCCTGGTTCGTGAAGGTTGTAGTGGCTTCACCTAGATTTTCCTTGATCCTTTGATGAATCAATTGAGTCGTGCGATATTTTTCCGCTACAACTTATCTCTGGACCGTTGGACATGAAGGAGGGGACGCTATTATGTCATACGGCAACACTTTATCAAAACCGTGTAAGGCGTGGAAGGGTGTGTCTCCAATCGACTTATGCAGAGTTTAATGAACATTGGACATCAGACAGGTATTCATCCCATTCATCATGATCAAAATTAATGTTGGTGGGAAGACACTGGAGGATCTTACGGTTCAACCTTTCTGCCAGGCCATTCGAGGCTGGGTGATGTGCCATTATATTACATTTACTTATGTTATACAATTTACAGAGTTCTTCTAATAATGAGTTATTAAATTTCCTCTCCATTATCTGTGACTAAAATCTTCGGCGCATTATGTCTGTCTAAGATATATTTTTTTAACGCCTTAGCGACCGTGGCTGCGTCTTTATTTTGAACTGGAACTAATTCACAATATCTGAAGGCATCAGTAATTACTAAAATGTATCTGTAGCCTGCCATGGACTTAGGGAAACCTCCTAATATATCCATATGAACTCTGTCCCATGGGTATGTAGGTAAAGGATATTTCAACACAGTCTGCGGGGTAGTGGGACTTCCCTTGTGTGTGTTACATGTTTGGCACCTCAAAATATGTAATGTTTTTCTGCATCTTGGCCAGAAATACCTCAAACGAGTTTGCTTATAGCATCTATCTGCGCCTGGGTGTGCGGCCTGGGTGAATCATGTGCTAACTTCAAGAAATGCTGTACTAATGTTGTTGGAATTATTGTTTGTTTAACTACACGGGCGAGCACTCCTAATTTCGCGTCCCTCCACAAGACTCCCTCACTGTGCTAAATACAATTCTCTGACTGGAACAACTATTTTAGCATCTAATGAAGATCTTATACACTCTAGGAATTCTATGACAGGACCCCAGACTGGGTCATCTCGTTGATGCTGTCTCAACCTCTCTACATCAAAATCTACGAGGCTATTACCTACAGTGACTGCACCCACTGTGCGGGAAAGCGCGTCTGCAACTACAATGGATGAGACAGAAACAAAACGAAAATCTGGGTCAAATGTTTGTATAGTTAAAAATCACCTCTGAAACTTTCCTGTAGGATCTTGTCTTTGAAAACTACCTAACAGTGCTCTGTGATCTGTTTAAACTGTAATAGGGTAACCATATATGATTCCATAAAATGTTTGAGTGCCCAAACAACTGCAAGGCCTTCTAACTCAGTTATTGAGTATTTCGATTCCGTCTTTGAACATGAACGGCTCGCATAGGCTATGGGAAAAAGTCTACCCTTATTTGACTCCTGCATAAGTACAGCTCCAAGACCCTGTTTAAAAGCATCTGTTGTGTGCAAAATGAAGGGTTTCTCAAAGTTGGGAAATCGAAGGATGGGCGCCTCGATCAAGTATTGTTTGAATAAGTTAAATGCACTGTAGACCACTGGAATGTAACTTCCTGTTTCAGAAATGAAGTGAAGGGGTTTGTGATCTTCGCGAAAATAGCGATAAATCTTCGATAATATCTTGCTGAACTAAGGAAGGATTTGACCTTTGTTGTGGAAGGGACTGGCCATTCTACAATTGTTTTGACTTTATGTGCATTAGGTTGAATACCGTTTTCATCAACTGTGTGACCTAAGTAATTAAATCTTGTTTGTAGAAAGGAACATTTGGATAACTTGACCTTTAGGTTCGCATCCTTAAGTCGTAGAAATACTCTCTCAAGACTTTTGAAATGAAAAGCAATATCTGGAGACATGACAATTATATCATTAAGATAAACCAATACATCTTGGCCCAACATGTGACGACAAATGTTAGTCATTAACCTTGAGAAGGTGATCACCGGTGAGGAATGAAGACCGAAGGCCATGATGCATATGAACTGCCAATGACCATCTGGCGTACTGAACACAGTCAGGGGGCGGCTTTCCTCTGACAAGGGAATCTGCCAAAATCCACTCAATAAATCCAAAGTTGAAAATACCTTATTGTTACCGAGGCTATGAAGAAGCTCTGATACCACTGGTAATGGGAAACCATCTTTCAAAGTGACCTTGCTGTTGAGTTTTCTAAAATCTATGACTGGTCTAAAAGCTCCGTCCTTTTTCGGAACGATCAGAAGTGGTAAATTCCATGGTGACCGTGATTCCTCTATAACATTATCTTTCAACATGTCCTGAACAAGTTTGTTTGCTGTCTCTGTGCGCGTGTGGCAATCGATAGGCTGGGACGTCAACTGGACGTGTGTTTTTCTCTAAGTTAATAATGTGAACATCCAAATGAGTTCTACCGAGTGGTTCTCCTGATAAGGCAATAGTAGACCTATACTGGTTAAGTAAGTCTGTTAACTGGTCAACATGTTTGGTTAATCCTACCTTGGATATCATGTCAGGGGTGATGGTGGGGAGCTGACTCGAGCCGTGCACTGCTGAGTCAGGGGTAGGAGGAGTAGGTGGTGGTGGGTTAATGGAATGTGAGACTAGACGGATATTAAACTCATGCAACTCCTCGTCTTGAATTCCGGACTTCAAAACGGAGAATTCCACAAGCTTGGCCCCTCTACGGAGACGGACAGTTGTGGGTCCCGTATTGGCAATGTATATGGTGACCTCTCCATCTTCGGTCTCATGAATAGAGGCGTCCATCATGGATAGTCGAGTGACAGTTAGTGATGAAGGTTCAGCAACTACTCTTAGTGCGAGATCACCCTCACTATGTCTAAGTCCATGATCATTCATCCATGTTCGAGAAAGTGAGAGAGGAACCTTCGTTAATGTGTCACTATGCAGAGTCATGTTGGTTTTCAGTTTACCAGGACAATGATGAGTAGAAAAGTAAAAAGGATGCGTATTATCTACCGTGAAGCAGGACGTGGGAGCAGATGTATTAATGACTCTGACTGAGTGAGAACTCTTCTCTGACAATGGCAGGAACGTATTATCAACACAAACCACATGATAAATAGGACAGATCTTATGTTGTGCCACACATAGAGTGGCATCCTAGTAACAAGTTAGCAGGAAACGTTACACCACGAACAATGTAAGGGGTTACGGTAATGACCGAGTCGCCTATGCGAATGTTCATTTTAATAGTGCCCCTTACGTCGAGATTTTCATTTGAGATACTTTGAAGGGATGGGTAAAAGTCCGAGAATTGAACAAGTTGAGTGTGCATTAATGGTTGAATCAAATCATAATGAATGACATCTGCTTCAGCGCTGCTGTCTAGAAATATTGTGATTGGTTTATCCTGGAAAGAACCCACTAAATCGAAACTTGTAATGTGAGAAAATGGCGAAGAACGAAAATGTCTTAAGAGTTCCTTATGTGATGGAGTCTTGTCATGAGCGAGAGATTGTCATTGTTGATAATGACATGATGAACCTGTGTTAGGTGACGTCTGTCTAGCTAATGCTCGACATTCCGCTGAAGTGTGTCTAGCGTTGCTATGATATGAACACCTGCTTGGTGGTGTTGGGCGCGAGCGGGTGAAGGTCAGCCTGATGTCTGACTGGAGGAAATCATGACTAGGTCGGCAGAATTGTGACGACCGAGGTTGTGATGACATGGGTTGTTGACTGCGTTTGTTGTTCTGGTCGAGGCTCACGTGAGAATGAGTCCCATGTGTAAGGACACACATTCGCTTTATGTCCTGGTTGGCCACACCGGAAGCACGTCACTTTATGTGAGTGTTTGTCATCACTGAATCGCTGTATTTGACCGTGAGAAGAATGATTGTGTTGACCACTAGAATGTTTCCTCACACTTTGGGAAGCCGACACCCTCCCCAGTGTCTTGGTGTTGGAATATCCACATTTCTTTTGATTGTAATTCAACACTTTTGTTACTGACCCACAATGATGGGTCGATGTTCTCATTAAGTAACCGTCGTCTTACGTCTGGAGGTCAGGTCCTTGAGAATGAAGGTTATGTGTAATAATCGCATGAATGTTTGCACATGAGTTTCAGGATTCATCATGGCTGATATGCATGATGAGGATTCATAAGCCTGCCTAACTAATCTCATTCTTCCATGTAAGGTACTCCAGTGATCAGGGACTGACGTATCATCCAAGTATGTTGTGTTAAGAGCACGTAAAAGGACGTGTAGTAAACTATCTGAGAATGATTCCTCACAACCTAATTTAAACGTTTTAAATTCCTCCCAAGATGTACAGTTTCCAATGTCATCTGAGTCATAAACAACCCTAGCGTAATTGTTAGGCTGGTTGAAATCAATGAGGTTTTTAGCAGCCGATATAAGCGCTCTGTCTCCAGAATCACCATTATGTTCAACAATGTCCTCTGCATTTCTAATCCACCGATCAGAATTTGACAGTTTACCATCAAATAACTCGTGTGGTTCCCTAGCTTGTTTTAGTGTGAAAACAGTTTTTTGTGAAGGAATTGATTGTCCTGAGTTTTTGTGAGGAGGCGTGGGAGGTGGGCGTGGGTGTGGGTGTGAGAAGGTTTCTGTGGTTCATCTGTGTTACCAGAATCTGTCAAAACATCTTTGTGTGACGTCGCCATTTTAGAAGGCTGGTTCCGTTTATAATAAGGGATTCTAGGTAAATTCCTAAGTACATATGAACCTTTACGATTACCGCGTGGAATATCTTCGGACATGTAATACAATCTGACTTAAAGTGTTTAAGTAACAATCCTCTCGAAAAAATCAAAATACAATTAGCACTATTCTCCTAATCGAAAATACATAACGTGAATATCATTTGAAAATACAGTAATGAAATAAAGGCAATAAAAAGGCTGGTATAACAATATAACATATCAATACAAGATTCTGTATGTGAAAGTAATCATCACTAAAAACAATAGTACCAATGTATGAAAACATAAGAAAGAATATATGCAAGAATAACTGAAAACTTAGATTAATTTGCTAAACTACAAAGATGAATAATCATATTACCCAAAAGTATATATATGTCTATATTTATAGATTAGGAACTAGTAACACACAAAAAGAGCATACCTCACAGAGTGAACCATTTTGACACAGTTCTTATCTGAATGGGAGATTCGCTCACGAAGACGTCTTGGGTGTAGCGAGGTGAAGATGTATGCAGAGTAGCGGCTGGCTGGGTGTAGCGAGGTGAAGATGTGTGCAGAGTAGCGGCTCGCTGGGTGTAGCGAGGTGAAGATGTGTGCAGAGTAGCGGCTCGCTGAGTGTAGCGAGGTGAAGATGTGTGCAGAGTAGCGGCTCGCTGAGTGTAGCGAGGTGAAGATGTGTGCAGAGTAGCGACTCGCTAGCAGGAAAGTTGAGTGAGCGACAAGGGCTGGACCACGCGATGCTGACGTCTGGGATATCGCCACGGCTGATGATGACGCGTCTCTGGAGCGGTTGACAAGATGACCTCCACGTTGGTGTTGGCAGGATGGCTGACCTTGCTTGACACGTCTGGATGTGATGACAACACTCCCCGGCGGTGGCGCTGTCTTGATGCCCTTGCAAGCGACACAGTGTCAGCAATGCAATAAAGGCGTATCTTCACTGCATTGAGGTACGGGTGATGGAGCACGTAGCCGGCCGTGGGTTCCGCCCTTAACGTCCACAGGAGGGAGCACCAGGACTGTGTCAGGTAGGCTTGTATGACTGCTGGCAACACCAGACGTAGAAATATGAAGTAGATGTGACGGTCGTGTGTGGTTACGTGGGTTCTTACGTCACTGCCACCATTTGTAAGGTTGAGTTGATAGGAAGGAAATCAGGTCTTCTTCGTCTGTGGTACTCAATGAAGATCAGGCGGCCTTTGTAGATTTATTACAACAAAACGTGTACGTCCATCTGTAGTACTCTGGGCTAAAGTCTTATGACACACTACGACACACTCTAGTGAACAGTGTGACGATGCTGGCCAGTGTGTCCCCTCAGGTCACACTGACAGGGGTTATATTGGAGTCCGTCAACACCCATTCAACAACGTGTTCAAATAACAGATCAGCTCTTACGTGTTCAAACATCCTGATTAACAGTAGCCCGTGGGAACAGTGAGCCCGTGGCAACATGCATCTAACTCTATGTAACTCACAGTAAAATGATAATGACAAATACCTAATGAAAAATTAATGGTAGTGTACTTGTGTCTTACATGAGGACGTAAAGAATCAGGTACAAACATAATGGCTACTGTGATAGATAATTTGTTTATGATAAATGTGTATTGTATTGCATTATGATAGTTGTTCAGAACCAAGTTCTTTAAGCCAGAATTCTAAAACATTAAAGATTAGAATAGTTATGAAAAACATAAACATATACATAAGTAAACTACAGAATATATTTTCTTCTGGGTATCTGAAAAAAAGAACAAGGAGCTAGTATTTCATTTTTTAACAAAATATTTACATCTATGTCCCTTTTCTTTCATCATCATTTCTTTATGTTCACTTCTAATAAATGCCTCTTATCTAACATCAAAATTCTGTATAGGTATTTGATTAATGTTCTCCAACGACGCGTTGTATAACTCTTCGTTAGTGAAGTTCATTTCGTGTAATGGATCATGCATTACAAAGTTGTGTCTATCCACACAAGTGTTACACGTCCCGGGTAAAGATATATTCTAGAGATAGTGTATATCTATCATATATATGTGATTTACAGATATTTATAAAATGGTCTCCTGAGGGACAATACCTAAGACTTTCGTATTAAAGTTGATCAGTTGTAAGTGATCAAGCATTACAAAGGTGTGTCCATTACCACAGGTGCTACTGATCCCAGGTAAAGGTATTTCACCATCTTTGTATCTTTAACCTTTCTAGTTATAGATGTTTCATCCTTGATTCCATCCTCACAATCTATGTATGTGGTTTGTGTTATCTTAACATATCATTAGTCAGTTGAAGTGGAGAACATGCTTCTGACTCTATCCACTCTACTCTGTCTTCCACATGCTATTCAAGAGGTGTTACCGGATTCCGCCTATAAGTGTTTACGCCGGGGGTAACAACTAACCTCCGGACGGCTTCTTGTTTTTACTTTTGATGATTTGAAACATTTATTAATCATATTTGGTTTTATGATGTCGATAAGATTGTTGGAAATTGTATATAGTAATCTTTATCTGTTATTTGATGAACTTTAATTCATCAAAGATAAAGTTTGTGAATATTGATTGTTTATCTCTCGTTGTTACCGAAGTTTTTTTTTATCTAACAAAATACTTTCATTTGACTCATAAAGAATATTCTTAAGAAAAACGTAAATAATCTTTCATTAGTTCTCATCTGTCATTTGATGAACTTTAATTCATCAAAGATAAAGTTTGTGAATATTGATTGTTTATCTCTCGTTGTTACTGATGTAAATGTTTTATCTAACAAAATACTTTCATTTGATTCATAAAGGATATTCTTAAGAAAAACGTAAATAATTTGTCATTAGTCCTCATCACACAAAATAAAAGTCTGTTTTTTGTTTTCTCAGAGGATGAAGGTAACATTTTGAAGAATAGAAACTCATAACTTAGAATCCTTGAACCTCTTGTTAATAGCAATTACATTACTTTTCTCTAAACAATTCTTTTCTACAGTGTGTAAAACCCTGATAAAAAGCCGGCAACATAGATACTGACGCAATTATCTTTATGTTATTGAAAACATTATTGATTTCTACATGTAAAACATTTATCTGCAAAATAGAAATCTTTATGTTAGATATGTTCATCTTAACGATATCACGTAACATATATTTCTGTACCTTGTGCTCCAGAAAAGTTATGGGATTTTATTTATTATCGTATCAAATGTTTAGCTTGCATACGATATCCCAGGTATTTTCACTAGATGTCCACAAGCAAAATATATTTTTGCCATATGTATTTAACGGTAATCAGTGATAGGTTTTTAGAATAAGTAAATGTGTAATACATTACTAGGGTAGTAAATCCTTCGTCCATCACAATATACCGTAAGAGTGTCTAAGGCTCACCCTAGCTGGGGTTTACATTGTTGAACAACGTAATGCTTTTTGGTCGGTTTAGGTTTCTTAATTGTTGACTACAGGGACGAGTTTATAAGGAAGTGAGGAATTTGGGAAGGGTTTATTGATGGGTGCCGGGAGTGTGGTGGTGATGATGAAGGATCAGAGAAAATATATTATGTCGGAGGTCAATAGATCCTGGTGCTCGACCCAGAACCTTGACTAATCGTCTATAAGAAAGTGGTTGTTTATGTTTGGCCAAGTCCCAGCTTGGCAGGGGCTCTTATCTTATGACACATTGTTATCTGCCTTTATTTGTCATGAAGATATTTTTTATGGGTTGAATTGATAAGATTGTTAATGAGGAGTTAGAAATTTATCTACTCACGCTGTTGATAGAACATATATCGACCATGTAGATTTTCATGTGAATTTTGTACGTTTTATAATTCTTTTAGTGTAAACCAGTTTTCTTAATTTGTAATCATGTCTGATAGTAAATCCTGTGAATAGATAAATAATTTTTTCAGGTAAATTATCTCTTCATGTTTATCTGTTTTTCCAATAGTGGCTTGTGTCAGTGTGTCTGTCCGTCAGTATAGCAAGTCAAGTATTACTCCACCGTACAACAACTACAACATGGCTTGTGTCAGTGTGTCTGTCCGTCAGTATAGCAAGTCAAGTATTACTCCACCGTACAACAACTACAACATGGCTTGTGTCAGTGTGTCTGTCCGTCAGTATAGCAAGTCAAGTATTACTCCACCGTACAACAACTACAACATGGCTTGTGTCAGTGTGTCTGTCCCTCAGTATAGCAAGTCAAGCATTACTCCACCGTACAACAACTACAAGGTCACAAATGAGGGGACAAATAACATATAGGTTGGGTCACGGAAAATGCCTTATGAGCTGAGGAAAAGGAAGGACATTACATACACTGGCTTTATCAGTGAATCATTTTGTGATGGTTGTGAAATATTGGTCATGTGTAGAAGATGGTCCTTGTACATGAATCATGCTATATATTAGTTTCACAATATGTTATAATGGTGTCTTTACCTGGTGAACTGATATGTGATATAATAAATGTGATCTGTCTTGTTCTATAATTCTCTTCAGAAAAATCTTTGAAACTTATATCCGATTTTTCGCACATGCAGTCAAATTGTGTTTACGAATTTGATAGATTTTCCTGATATTTGATATCTATAAGAGACATTGATTACTAAAAGCAATTTCACGATGGCAAAATCAGCCAACATTATCAACTGGTACGATGACGCAAGACGACTGCAGAAAGATGACCAGCGTCTCGTTGTAGAGTGTACAATGGCCAGTGATATTCACTGTAGGTATACGCATAATGATGTACAGTGTGCACATAGCAGGCAAATTAGAGGATCATCATAAGATTTAGAAATAGAACTATCAAGGAAGGAGAAAGACGTAGGTGTAATTATTAGTCGAGATGTAAAGCCAATACATAAACATCATGAGCAATGTGTACTGCTCCTCCTCCTCTGGCTTTTGATTCTTACTGTCACATGTTAATATATGTAAAT
>NC_092235.1:1988806-1993772 GCF_036320965.1 Panulirus ornatus
GCAGTGAGGGCCTGGCCCAGGGAGGAAAGCGGTGCCTTCCAGAAAGCCAAAGGCCTTCCAGGAAGAGATCACTTCTGGATATCGAACCCGTGCACGAGAGAGTAGTGGTGAAGATCCAGACTCGGCATCAAGATGATGATGACCTGTGCGAAGGCGGACCCAGCGAGGAAACTGGTGTAGTTGACACAGGAGCAGCCGCCATCCCCATCAATGTTTCTTTGGCTCCCACCAAACAACGGGGCAAATTGATGCCTACCACTGAATTGGTGACCTTGATCCCCTACTTCTATGGGGATGAATCAGGCCTGGTGGATCCCGACGTACTCGTACTGGTCGTCGATGAAGACCCTGATGTGTCCGTCGCTGCGACTGGAGGATCAGCAGCACCTGCAGCAGCAGCCGACCCTAAAGCTGAAGCGGCCGTGTTGAAGATTAAAGTCCACACCACCAACATTCATCCCTGAAATTCCTTAAACCTTAAGTTCTCATCGCTGAGATTGGAGAAGCTGCTCCTCCTCCAGCAGTCGACCCTGTTATACCCGGTCCTCAGAAGACACTTCCTATGGCAAAAGTTTTCATTCAGTTGCAAATTATTGACAAACAATTGTACGAATGAAGCGGTTATCATAAAGGATCAAATCGTTAGGAAAAGTTCCTAACATTTATGAGTCCCATCCAAAGGGATGAAGAAAAAATAAGAAAAATACATCCATTCTGTTGGGTGCCATAAACATGGCACAAATGGACCCTAAGTCGAACTGCTGACCTCCTAGTGGTAGGGTCCGGGCAACTTTGAGGGAACATTAACCTTCAAAGGCTAACAGCAGTCGCACAAAAACAATAAAGATTAATCATTATCAGTCATTTACAATAATCATAGACGATGGTTATAGCCTCGCCTGTCTATCATCTCATTCGCTGTGAACGAAATCATAGGCGACTCTGATTCCACCTACATCCATCAAGTTTACCTATTTATTCAACCATCTATCTATCTGTCTATCGTCCTTGTTTGAAGATTTTCTGTATCATGTAAATCTCAGCCATTGAAATGTCCTGAGATCAATGTCGAAGTGAACAAATGAATTCTAGTTTGGACTGAAATACTTAGCCCCGTTTTTGCACCTTCCTTCACCATTTGTCTACCATTTATTCCCCGTAAGGATTTACGAACTAACTTCAGAGTTGTATTATAAATATATGAAACATGTCACCAACTCACTGTTTTGTGAATATTTCTTGCTATATTACATCTGTCAGTTTCTAACTGCAATCATCGCATGAATATCTTTATATATTTTGCTGCTGTTTCAGTTCCTTCATGACAATAATAAACCAGACCTTGTTTTCATCATGTAACATGCAGTTCAAGAAGAAAGTCTATAGATGAGAAAAATCCAGTTGCATAAATTTAATTGATTAGATTACACGCAGAATATTAGGCCTTCTTGACCAACACCATTTCAGACGTAATGGTTGCTCGAACATCGGCCATTGAGATAAAGAAAAACAAAAAAATGTTTAGTAAAACTATATCAGTACAAATCCAATGTATCGTATGTACTAATATGAAAGATAATATATAGTCTGTATTGATATCAAAGACAACATAGGCAGCAAGTATGAATTTTTCCTGGGGATAGGGGAGAAAGAATACTTCCCACACACTCCTCGCGTGTCGCAGAAGGCGACTAAAAGAGACGGGAGAGAGGGGCTAGAAACCCTCCACTCCTTGTATCTTAACTTTTTAAAATAGGAAACAGAAGAAGGAGTCACGCGGGAAGTGCTCATCCCCCTCGAAGGCTCAGGCTGAGGTGTTTAAATGTGCGTTGATGTAACTGAGAAAAAAGGAGAGATAGGTAGTATGTTTGAGGAAAGGAACCTGGATGTTTTGGCTCTGAGTGAAACGAAGCTCAAGGGTAAAGGGGAAGAGTGGTTTGGGAATGTCTTGGGAGTAAAGTCAGGGGGTAGTAAGAGGACAAGAGCAAGGGAAGGAGTAGCACTACTCCTGAAACAGGAATTGTGGGAGTCTGAGATAGAGTGTAAGAAAGTAAACTCTGGATTGATATAGGTAAAACTGAAAGTGGATGGAGAGAGATGGGTGATTATTGGTGCATATGCACCTGGGCAACACCAGTACCACAACCACCACCACTACCATCACCACCACCACCACCAACACCATCACCAACACCATCACCATCACCAACACCTCCAACCACCACCACAAAAAAAGTCAAAACATTTCTGAACTTCGCAACCAGGTGCGTGCAGAAGTCTTTTTAACTGGCTCTCCCCTTTCTTCAAGAACCTCATTAGTTCCTTGTTACTTATGTAAACATTCTGTTTAACATTATATCATAAGAAAAAAGAAAGTAGAACCAAGAAAGGTATCCTAAATATATCTTTCTCTTACACCTCCGAGACTATTTTCATCTTATTATCAAATCTCTTGCAGATATGACGTCCACAGTGCTTAGTATAACAATCACAACAGATAGTAATGGCAGAACATGAGGATAAAAGACAAGTGAAAATGATCATAAATGTGAGAGATTCGCTTGGTGCGGGGAACGTAGTGACCCCGTCCAATATATGGTGGTAATGGTCACGCCCGTTCATGCTTCACATCAAAGACATTGGTCACCTTAAGTGTGGGAGCCAACCTGACTACACGCCTCCCTTTTCTAATGCCTGCAGGAGCAGACCTATGGGGAAAATATGCATTGTATCAAGAGTGAATGAGAAGACAAGAACTACTTCTCAGAATTGAGGACCTATGAATTTATGGACATTTTGTTGTTATTGTGGGTTGCTTGCCAAGTACACAAACTTTTCTTGTGTTTAAAGTGGGTTTGAGAGCCTCTAGTGATACACACGTTCTACGTGATACTGGTCCATACTTTCAATCCAAGGTTCATTAACAACCATTTCTTTAAAGGAACAAGAATGAAGAACATTTTGTTGATACCCAAAAAGTAGTTGGTACTCACATGAATTTGTTTGTAAATTATGAAAAACCATGGTATTGGGGGGGAGGGGGCAAATCAAGTTGTCAAGCAATGGTTTATGGTTGTTCCTCCTACACAAGTCTCATAGGAGGAGAAACCGGTGAAAATAACTCGCGAGGTGGAGCAACACATGGCGGCTATCAAACAGCTCGAGTCTCTTGGTGTACTGAGTTTAATAACAGCGGTGAACCCAAACATCTGTTTCGCCTGCCGACGTGGCAAACCCGCAGGCAACAATGACGTGTCAGGCACAGCTTATTTGTCCACCGACCTATGAATAAACATATAATTTATACCCAAATTAATGTAAATTCATATATAATAATAAATCAAATATCAACACCCTTTAAAGTCTCAATACAAATAATCTTGGTAATCCCATTCTCCCTCACAAACCGAGTGAACCAAGTTCAAACCCCTGGCGTCAACATCATTCAAACCCCTGGCGTCAACATCATTCAAACCCCTGGCGTCAACATCATTCAAACCCCTGGCGTCAACATCATTCAAACCCCTGGCGTCAACATCATTCAAACCTCTGGCGTCAACATCATTCAAACCTCTGGCGTCAACATCATTCAAACCCCTGGCGTCAACATCATTCAAACCCCTGGCGTCAACATCATTCAAACCTCTGGCGTCAACAATGGCACAATGCTAAATCATCCAAGGAGGGATGTGCAATCAATGATGAATATATATCATATAAGAGAAAGTTTATGTTATCAGCAAGGACGATAGTCTTTTGCAACCCTTTTGTATAATTAAAAGAGAATGGTATTACGTTCACAAGGCTGTAAGTATTGGAGTCAGTGAATGGTATGTGGATAATGACCGCTTCGAGGATCACGTCAACCGTTAGTAAGGAGTAATAACTGGCCACGTGATGCAGAGGGAGAGCTGGGGTGCAACCGAATTTCGTCATTGCTTGTTTAATGATACGTGTGAGTTCCGAGAAGGGAAAAAATGATGGTGTGACAACTTGGTTTACCAGATTATTAACATCTTCCAATAAGTCAGTGAAATAATATGCATGATAAGTGATCTGGGCATATAAACTATCAACATATGTGGAAATAGTCACTATAGCATATATGGGATTATGAGACTTTGACAGTGGTGCTACATGTTGTGTCAAGTTATTATCAGTTAACATTACGTCATTCAGATATTTAGAATGTTGTTTTAAGATCTTAGCTTTAGCCTTAATATACCTGTTGTTAAGAAGTTGTTGAAATTGTAAGGATCTAACCTGATTCCTAACTGAATTAAGTTCTTCCTGAGTAGCAATACTAAACAAATATGATTGGAGGGACCCTACAAAATTAGGCAAACCTCTCTTGCTTCTCCTTTGCTTTTTCATGTTGATCCTGGCATTAATATTTATTGGAGATTCAATGTCTTGTATTATGTCATACAAAAATCACACAGGTACCATTCAATTTCCAGGTCCACTGGTTTAACAAAATTGGAGGTCTAGGAGCAACACTAGAGTTTCTGATAGATGCACTGGTGTAAAACTTGAGTAGGGTAGACCGTAAGCCAGGTACGGCCTCCATTAGTTTTACTAAATTATCGTAAGTGTAGGGTAGACCCTCCAGGCCCAACTTAACTGTGTCCCTCACGAGGCGGACCTGGCGGGGAGTCGTGAGAAGGGCGCCTGGTACTGCCATGGTGTCATATACAGGAAGACACCATAAGGACATGAGAAGGAAGAACCTGTAAAATGATAAACTTAGCAACTTCTTAAAGGCGAGGTCTTAATGAATACTGATGTGTGTGTGGTGGTGTTGTGAGGGTGGTCGGTTGTGGTGTGGGGACAGTCTGAACAGTGGTAGAAGTTGGTTGAGTGACATTGTTTGGGATTTGAGGAATACTGTCTGGTATGGTACCGGGATGATCATGTTCAGAATACTGTAAAACTTTCAAGTGGTCCTCATGTTCTTCACGAATGT
>NC_092235.1:1993872-2009489 GCF_036320965.1 Panulirus ornatus
TTACGTTGTTCAACAATGTAAACCCCAGCTAGGGTGAGCCTTAGACACTCTTACGGTATATTGTGATGGACGAAGGATTTACTCACCGAGAAATGAATTACACATTTACTTGTTCTAAGAACCTATCACTGATTACCATAGAATACACATGGTAAAAGTGTATTTTCCTTGAGGTTTTCTATTGAAAATATACGAAATATCTTATTTAAACTAATTATCTCATACGATAATGAATAAAATCTCATAACTTTTCTGGAGCACAGGGTACAGAAATGTATGTAACGTGAAACCGGTAGAATTAACATAAAGATTTCTATTTTGCAGATAACATAAATGTTTTACATGTAGAAATCATTGATATCTTGAATAACCTAAACATAATAACATCAAATTTTATATTACAAGTTTTTTATCCGGGTTTTACGCATTAAAACGATTTTCCCTACAGAAAAGTAATGTAGTTATTATCAGCACAAGGTTTAGAAGGTCTTAAACAAGTTATGAGTTTATATTCTTCAAAACTTTAGCACGATCCAATAATTATATTTTGAAAAATAGACTTGTTTATTTTGCTGTGATGAACACTAATGAAAAAATTTCCGACGTTTTCCTTAAAAATTTTCAATATAAATTGATATAGATACGTTTTAGAGGAAAAGTATATTAATATCAACAAGACACAAACAATCAAAATTGACGAACTTAATTCAATCAAGTGACAAATAAAGAGTATAAAATGTGAATTTTAACAACCGTATTAATATCACAAAACCAAATATGTTGCCCAAATTTTTCAAAGCATCAAAAGTAATGAAAGAAGCTGTCCAGAGGTGATTTGTTACTCCCGGCGTAAATACTTATAGGCAGAATCCGGTAACACCTCTTGAATAGCATGTGGAAGACAGAGTAGAGTGGCTAGGCTCAGAAGCATGTTCTCCACTTCAACTGACTAATGATATGTTAAGACAACACAAACCACATACATCCATTGTGAGGATGGAATCAGGGATGAAACATCTATAACTAGAAAGGTTAAAGATACAAAGATGGTGAAATACCTTTACCTGGGATCAGTATCACCTGTGGTAATGGACACACCTTTGTAATGCTTGATCACTTACAACTGATCAACTTTAATACGAAAGTCTTTAGATACTGTCCCTCAGGAGACCATTTTATAAATATCTATAAATCACATATATATGTTAGATATACGCTATCTCTAGAATATATCTTTACCCGGGACATGTTACACTTGTGTGGATAGACACAACTTTGTAATGCATGATCCATTACACGAAATGAACTTCACTAACGAAGAGTTATACAACGCGTCGTTGGAGAACATTAATCAAATACCTATACGGAATTTTTATGTTAAATAAGAGGCATTTATTAGAAGTGAACATAAAGAAATGATAATGAAAGAAAAGGGACATGGATGTAAATATTTTGTTAAAAGATGAAATACTAGCTCCTTGTTCTTTTTTTTTCAGATACCCAGAAGAAAATATATTCTGTAGTTTACTTATGTATATGTTTATGTTTTTCACAATTATTCTAATCTTTAATGTTTTAGGATTCTGGCTTAAAGAACTTGGTTCTGAACAACTATCATAATGCAATACAATACAGATTTATCATAAACAAATTATTTATCTCAGTAGCCATTATGTTTGTACCTGATTCTTTACGTCCTCATGTAAGACTCACGCACACTACCATTAATTTTTCATTAGATATTTGTTATTATCATTTTACTGTGAGTTACATAGAGTTAGATGCATGTTGCCACGGGCTCACTGTTCCCACGGGCTACTGTTAATCAGGATGTTTGAACACGTAAGAGCTGATCTGTTATTTGAACACGTTGTTGAATGGGTGTTGACGGACTCCAATATAACCCCTGTCAGTGTGACCTGAGGGGACACACTGGCCAGCATCGTCACACTGTTCACTAGAGTGTGTCGTAGTATGTCATAAGACTATATAGCCCAGAGTACTACAGATGGACGTACACGTTTTTTTGTAATAAATCTACAAAGGCCGCCTGATCTTCATTGTGTACCACAGACGAAGAAGACCTGATTTCCTTCCTCTCAACTCAACCTCACAAATAGTGGCAGTGACGTAAGAACCCACGTGACCACACACGACCGTCACATCTACTTCATATTTCTACGTCTGGTGTTGGCAGCAGTCATACAAGCCTACCTGACACAGTCCTGGTGCTCCCTCCTGTGGACGTTAAGGGCGGAACCCACGGCCGGCTACGTTCTTAATCACCCGTACGTCAATGCACTGAAGATACGCCTTTATTGCACTGCTGACACTCTGCCGCTTGCAAGGGACATCAAGACAGCGCCACCGCCGTGCAGTGTCGTCATCACATACAGACGTGTCAAGCAAGGTCAACCATCCTGCCAACACCAACGTGGAGGTCATCTTGTCAACCGCTCCAGAGACGCGTCATCATCAGCCGTGGCGACATCACAGACGTCAGCATCGCGTGGTCCAGCCCTTGTCGCTCACTCAACTTTCCTGCTAGCGAGTCGCTACTCTGCACACATCTTCATCTCGCTACACTCAGCGAGCCGTTACTCTGCACACATCTTCACCTCGCTACACCCAAGACGTCTTCGTAAACGAATCTTCCATTCAGATAAGAACTGTGTCAAAATGGTTCACTCTGTGAGGTATGCTCTTTTTGTGTGTTACTAGTTCCTAATCTATAAATATAGACATATATATACTTTTGGGTAATATGATTATTCATCTTTGTAGTTTAGCAAATTAATCTAAGTTTTCAGTTATTCTTGCATATATTCTTTCTTATGTTTTCATACATTGGTATTATTGTTTTTGGTGATGATTACTTTCATACATAGAGTCCTATATTGATATGTTACACTGTTATGCCAGCCTTTTTATTGCCTTTATTTCATTACAATATTTTCAAATAATATTCGTTATGTATTTTGGATTAGGACAATAGTGTTTATTGTATTTCAATTTTTTTGGGGGGGTTATTACTTACACACTTTAAGTAAGATTGTATTACATGTCCCAAGATATTCCACGCGGTAATCGTAAAGGTTCATATGTACTCAAGAATTGACCTAGAATCCCTTATTATAAACGGAACCAGCCTTCTAAAATGGCGACGTCACACAAAGTTGTTTTAACAGATTCTGGTGACACAGATGACCCACAGAAACCTTCTCACACCCACACCCACCTCCCACGCCACCTCACGAAAACTCAGGACAATCAGATCCTTCACATAAATCTGTTTTCACACTAAAACAAGCTAGGGAACCACACGAGTAATTTGATGGTAAACTGTCAAATTGTGATCAGTGGATTAGAAATGCAGAGGACATTGTTGAACATAATGGTGATTCAGGAGACAAAGCGCTTATATCGGCTGCTAAAAATCTCATTGATTTCAAGAAGCCTAACAATTAAGCTAGGGTTGTCTATGACTCAGATGACATTGGAAACTGTACATCTTGGGAGGAATTTAAAACGTTGTTTACATCAGGTTGTGAGGAATCATTCTCAGATAGTTTACTACACGTCCTTTTACGTGCTCTTAACACAACATACTTGGATGATACGTCAGTCCCTGATCACTGGAGTACCTTACATGGAAGAATGAGATTAGTTAGGCAGGCTTATGAATCCTCACCCTGGATATCAGCCATGATGAATCCTGAAACTCGTTTGCGAACATTCATGCGTTTATTACACATAACCTTCATTTTCAAAGACCTGCCTCCAAACGTAGCTCGGCGGTTACTTAATGAGGACATCGACCCATCATTGTGGGTCAGTAACGAAAGTATTGAGTTACACTCAAAAGAAAGTTGTATATTATAACACCAAGACACTGGGGAGGGTGTCGGCTTCCCAAAGTGTGAGGAAACATTCTAGTGGTCAACACAATCATTCTTCTCATGGACAAATACAGCGATTCAGTGATGACAAACACTCACATAAAGTGACGTGCTTCCGGTGTGGCCAACCAGGACATAAAGCGAATGTGTGTCCTTACACATGGGACTCATTCTCACGTGAGCCTCGACCAGAACAACAAACGCAGTCAACAACCCATGTCATCACAGCCTCGGTCGTCACAATTCTGCCGACCTAGTCATGATTTCCTCCAGTCAGACATCAGGCTGACCTTCACCCGCTCGCGCCCAACACCACCGAGCAGATGTTCATATCATAGCAACGCTAGACACACTTCAGCGGAATGTCGAGCATTAGCTAGACAGACGTCACCTAACACAGGTTCATCATGTCATTATCAACAATGACAATCTCTCGCTCATGGCAAGACTCCATCACATAAGGAACTCTTAAGACATTTTCGTTCTTCGCCATTTTCTCACATTACAAGTTTTGATTTAGTGGGTTCTTTCCAGGATAAGCCAATCACAATCTTTCTAGACAGCAACACGGAAGCAGATGTCATTCATTATGATCTGATTCAACCATTAATGCACACTCAACTTGTTCAATTCTCGGACTTTTACCCATCCCTTCAAAGTATCTCAAATGAAAATCTCGACGTAAGGGGCACTATTAAAATGAACATTCTCATAGGCGACTCGGTCATTACCGTCACCCCTTACATTGTTCCTGGTGTAACGTTTCCTGCTAACTTGTTACTAGGACGCCACTCTATGTGTGGCACAACATAAGATCTGTCCTATTTATCATGTGGTTTGTGTTGATAATACGTTCCTGCCATTGTCAGAGAAGAGTTCTCACTCAGTCAGTCAGTGATACATCTGCTCCCACGTCCTGCTTCACGGTAGATAATACGCATCCTTTTTACTTTTCTACTCATCATTGCCCTGGTAAACTGAGAACCAACATGACTCTGCATAGTGACACATTAACGAGGGTTCCTCTCTCACTTTCTCGAACATGGATGAATGATCATGGACTGAGACATAGTCAGGGTGATCTCGCACTAAGAGTAGTTGCTGAACCTTCATCACTAACTGTCACACGACTATCCATGATGGACGCCTCTATTCATGAGACCGCAGATGGAGAGGTCACCATATACATTGCCAATACGGGACCCACAACTGTCCGTCTCCGTAGAGGGGCCAAGCTTGTGGAATTCTCCGTTTTGAAGTTCGGAATTCAAGAAGAGGAGTTGCATGAGTTTAATATCCGTCTAGTCTCACATTCCATTAACCCACCACCACCTACTCCTCCTACCCCTGACTCAGCAGTGCACGGCTCGAGTCAGCTCCCCACCATCACCCTGACATGATATCCAAGGTAGGATTAACCAAACATGTTGACCAGTTAACAGACTTACTTAACCAGTATAGGTCTACTATTGCCTTATCAGGAGAACCACTCGGTAGAACTCATTTGGATGTTCACATTATTAACTTAGAGAAAAACACACGTCCAGTTGACGTCCCAGCCTATCGATTGCCACACGCGCACAGAGACAGCAAACAAACTTGTTCAGGACATGTTGAAAGATAATGTTATAGAGGAATCACGATCACCATGGAATTTACCACTTCTGATCGTTCCGAAAAAGGACGGAACTTTTAGACCAGTCATAGATTTTAGAAAACTCAACAGCAAGGTCACTTTGAAAGATGGTTTCCCATTACCAGTGGTATCAGAGCTTCTTCATAGCCTCGGTAACAATAAGGTATTTTCAACTTTGGATTTATTGAGCGGATTTTGGCAGATTCCCTTGTCAGAGGAAAGCCGCCCCCTGACTGTGTTCAGTACGCCAGATGGTCATTGGCAGTTCATATGCATCATGGCCTTCGGTCTTCATTCCTCACCGGTGATCACCTTCTCAAGGTTAATGACTAACATTTGTCGTCACATGTTGGGCCAAGATGTATTGGTTTATCTTGATGATATAATTGTCATGTCTCCAGATATTGCTTTTCATTTCAAAAGTCTTGAGAGAGTATTTCTACGACTTAAGGATGCGAACCTAAAAGTCAAGTTATCCAAATGTTCCTTTCTACAAACAAGATTTAACTACTTAGGTCACACAGTTGATAAAAACGGTATTCAACCTAATGCACATAAAGTCAAAACAATTGTAGAATGGCCAGTCCCTTCCACAACAGACAAGGTCAAATCCTTCCTTAGTTCAGCAAGATATTATCGAAGATTTATCGCTATTTTCGCGAAGATCACAAACCCCATCACTTCATTTCTGAAACAGGAAGTTACATTCCAGTGGTCTACAGTGCATTTAACTTATTCAAACAATACTTGATCGAGGCGCCCATCCTTCGATTTCCCATCTTTGAGAAACCCTTCATTTTGCACACAGATGCTTTTAAACAGGGTCTTGGAGCTGTACTTATGCAGGAGTCAAATAAGGGTAGACTTTTTCCCATAGCCTATGCGAGCCGTTCATGTTCAAAGACGGAATCGAAATACTCAATAACTGAGTTAGAAGGCCTTGCAGTTGTTTGGGCATTCAAACATTTTATGGAATCATATATGGTTACCCTATTACAGTTTAAACAGATCACAGAGCAGTTAGGTAGTTTTCAAAGATAAGATCCTACAGGAAGGTTTCAGAGGTGGTTTTTAACTACACAAACATTTGACCCAGATTTTCGTTTTGTTTCTGTCTCATCCATTGTAGCTGCAGACGCGCTTTCCCCGCAGAGTGGGTGCAGTCACTGTAAATAATAGCCTCGTAGATTTTGATGTAGAGAGGTTGAGACAGCATCAACGAGATGACCCAGTCTGGGGTCCTGTCATAGAATTCCTAGAGTGTATAAGATCTTCATTAGATGCTAAAATAGTTGTTCCAGTCAGAGAATTGTATTTAGCACAGTGAGGGAGTCTTGTGGAGGGACGCGAAATTAGGAGTGCTCGCCCGTGTTGTTAAACAAACAGTAATTCCAACAACATTAGTGCAGGATTTCTTGAAGTTAGCACATGATTCACCACAGGCCGCACACCCAGGCGCAGATAGATGCTATAAGCAAACTCGTTTGAGGTATTTCTGGCCAAGATGCAGAAAAACATTACATATTTTGAGGTGCCAAACATGTAACACACACAAGGGAAGTCCCACTACCCCGCAGACTGTGTTGAAATATCCTTTACCTACATACCCATGGGAAAGAGTTCATATGGATATATTAGGAGGTTTCCCTAAGTCCATGGCAGGCTACAGATACATTTTAGTAATTACTGATGCCTTCAGATATTGTGAATTAGTTCCAGTTCAAAATAAAGACGCAGCCACGGTCGCTAAGGTGTTAAAAAAATATATCTTAGACAGACATAATGCGCCGAAGATTTTAGTCACAGATAATGGAGAGGAAATTTAATAACTCATTATTAGAAGAACTCTGTAAATTGTATAACATAAGTAAATGTAATATAATGGCACATCACCCAGCCTCGAATGGCCTGGCAGAAAGGTTGAACCGTAAGATCCTCCAGTGTCATCGCACCAACATTAATTTTGATCATGATGAATGGGATGAATACCTGTCTGATGTCCAATGTTCATTAAACTCTGCATAAGTCGATTGGAGACACACCCTTCCACGCCTTACACGGTTTTGATAAATTATTGCCGTATGACATAATAGCGTCCCCTCCTTCATGTCCAGCGGTCCAGAAATCAGTTATAGCAGAAAAATATCGCACGACTCAATTGATTCATCAAAGGATCAAGGAAAATCTAGGTGAAGCCACAACAACCTTCACGAACCAAGCTGATAAATCCGCGAAACCATCAAAGGTACGTGGCTCCCGGACTCTTGGTAATGGTGCAGGAATTTAACTCTACAAGTGAGGACCGTGAACTTGACCCAAAATGTTCTGGTCCCTATAGTCTTAGCTCATTTAAAGTGACATAAGTTTAGGGTTTGACATCTAAATACAGGTGACATTCGTGAAGAACATGAGGACCACTTGAAAGTTGTACAGTATTGTGAACATGATCATCATCATCATCCCGGTCCCACACCAGACAACACTCCTCAACTCTTAAACAATGTCAACCAACCACTTTCTACCACTGTTCAGTCTGTCCCCAAACCACAACCCTCACATCACCACCACTCTCACATAAACACCACACTCACATCACCACCACCCTCACATCACCACCACCCTCACATCACCACTACCCTCACATCAACACCACCCTCACATCAACACTACCCTCACGTCACCACTACCCTCATACACACATCTGTATTCATTAAGACCTCGCCTTTAAGAAGTTGCTAAGTTTATCATTTTCCAGGTTCTTCCTTCTCATGCGCTTCTCACGACTCCCCGCGGGGTCCACCTCGTGAGGGACAGTTAAGTTGGGCCTGGAGGGTTTACCCTACACTTATGATCATTTACTGAAACTACTGGAGGCCGTACTTGGCTTAAGATCTAACTTACTCAAGTGTTACACCAGTGTAACGATCAGAAACTCTAGTGTTGCTCCTCCTCCAACTTTGTTACAACAGTGGACCTGGAAACTGAATAGTACCTGTGTGATTCTGTATGACATAATACAAGACATTGAATCTCCAGTAAATACTAACGCCAGGATCAACACGAAAAAGCAGAGGAGAAGCAAAAGAGGTCTGCTTAATTGTGTAGGTTCCCTCCAGTCATACTAGTTTGGTGATGATGATGAGGAATGATGATAGAAAAGTCCCTTCCAAGGAAGAGCGGGAAAAGAGAGGGGGGTAAGAGCAAGATTTGTTAGAGGAAGTGAATTTTAGAGGGAGGAAAAGAGCCAGGCTTAACCCAGCTTGCATAGGAATAATAGGATAAGTAGGGCAGAGATGATGGGTGGAGGGCGAGTTTGTTTTTTTTTTTTGTCTTTTTATTGATATTCTTTTCGTAGTTTTTTTTTTCACTTATTTATTCATTTATTTATTTATTTATTCATTTATCTATCTATTTATTTATTTTTCTTTTTAATAAGGATATAGGAGGAGATGGATTGTATCTCGGGCCGATGGACACTGATTTTACCAAGGCGTTCCCCGCACGGACTTAGCAGCAACATCTATAGTGATTTTTATTTTCTAATATATTGGCACTGGATGTTGTTCAGGTTGGATATTGAACATGTTACCTGGGTGATCTATTGCCAGGAGATTGTTGAAGTAATCAATCCAGTGAGTATGATGTATTTCAAATCGCTCTACTTGTCTTTAAAACAATTTCCTCCAATAGATGTTTAGAGGAGACATTCGTGCTCTCGTGAAGTTCTGTGTTTCTGATGAACTCGTGCCATTTGATGTTACAAACCCAACGTAGAGCTTTGTTCTGAATTACGTATTTGGAGTGCACAGATGTTGGATTTGGCTCCGAGTTCAAGAGCTGAAGGGGCATAAATGATAAGGGGTCGTATTAATGCTTTGTAAAGGTGCAATTTTGCTTTGAATTGCGCCTCTCTAAATCTATACAATTTCTCGAGCTCTGCTCTCGCAATAGCCGCTCTAGACTGAATATGTCGGTTCATTCTCAGGTGTACATCATAATTTAGGCCCAGGACAGTGTTGGTGTTTGAGATGCGTATGGGTAAATGACGGTGTATACGGGAGTGTAGGTAGACATTACTTATGTACTGACGTGCTTTAAAATAAGATATGTTGGATTTGGCAGGATTTGATTTAATCCTCCATCATAACTCCAAAAGCGAAACGTGGTCAATTTCCTGTTGTGTTTTGCTGATTAAGTGTGTGAGGGTTACGGCTCTGATTAATTGAGTAACGTCATTTGCATATTGGAGAGTGATGGAGTCCAGGTGTATAGGATTGGAAAGATCATTTGAGTAGAGTGTGTAAAGAGTGGGGGCCAGCACGGAGCCTTGAGTTACATCGGCATTGAGGAAGAAGTAGTTTGTATAAATGTTTCTGCATTTGATTCGGGTTTTTCTGTTGCTAAGATAGTTAGAGAGAAGCTTAATGGAGGGTCGTGGGAGTTGGAATTGGGTGCTTGGTTTATACTTCAATCCATCGTGCCACACGGTGTCAAAGGCTTTTTCAACATCTTTTGTGATTAGTGCGGTCATTTTGTGTGTCCGCGTGTTGTTTCTTATGTAGTTCGTAATGATGTTGAGTTCATCTTGTGTGGAGCGATGTTGGTGAAAGCCAAACAGTTTGTGTGAGAGTAGGTTGTTGTTTGTAAGGTGTTGTCTAAGTCTGTTGTTTATGATTCTTTCAAATGTCTTCCCAATGGACTCAAGTAGGCTGATGGTCTGTAGATCACTGGGTCTCTGTTGGATTTGTTGGGCTTAGGTATCATGGCGGCTGTTGCAGTTTTGAAGACCGCGGGTAAATAGTCTGAGGCTAGTTGAAGAAGGAGGTTATGGCTCTAATAGTGTTGTCAGGGAGGTGAGTAAGTAGTGGTATCCAATGCCTGTGTTACGTGGGGCTACTTTGGGCGATTTTAGAAGGAATTTGACCTCGCACGATCTTATGGGAGTTGTGAGAAGGTGGTCGTGTGAAAGCGATTGGAGGTGTATGATCTGTTCTGGATAGAAGTGACTGGGTCTGTTTTGTATGTGTTGTGTGACAATTGAGTGTTTTCGTACGCCAGAGGGTGAGGGGGGTGAGGGTGAAAGATACCTTCCCAGTGTTTTTGAAAAATATTGGCAATGTCTTGTGGGTTATGGTGTAGTGTTGTCGTCATTTAGCCCATTAAAGTCTGTTTTCGGTATTCTTTCGATTTTTCGGATTCTGTTCCAAAACTCTTGAGGAGATTTGATCCGGTGTTGTTCTGTTGTGGTGATAAGAGATTTCCAGTGTCTATTGTGGTCTTCTAGAAGGCTGTTGAGTGTGTGGTTTCGTAGGGATGTGAGGTCCCACTGTACTAGGCCCAATCGACGTCTGTTTTGCTCAAAGCGTCGACGGTAGCACGAGAGGAGTCTTGTTGTTTTGGAAGAAGGAAAGAAGGAATATCTTGAAGTAAATGAAGATTTGGGGATAGAAATGTTAGCTGTCTGTGTGATTGTTCCATGTATATGTTCTATTTCTGCGTCTATTAGTGTTATTGGTGACTTTCGTAGTTTGTGGTGTAAGTGTAGTTGGAGAGAGTGTCTTTGAAGCTCTCCCACTCTGCTCTTTTGTAGTGGTAGTGTGAGGGTGCTGGGACGAGGATTGGGTTAAACGATAGATAAAGAAAGATAGGGATGTGGTCGGAACCACACAGTGTTCCTGGAGACAAGAAATTATGAAGATAATTACTGGCTCTGTTGGAGAAGACAAGATCAGGTCTGCTTTCTCCTCCTTGGCCAGTGAAGACAGTGTGGAAGTAAGGTCCTAGAAAGTTAAGACGTTTGTAAGAGTATAAAGCGAATAAGTCATCACCATGAGAATTGTTTCTGTTGTGGTGGAAGGTTCTGTGTTGGGCGTTGAGGTCAGCTAGAAGGTAGACTGGGATATGTGTGTGATTGAATACTGTGTAGAGATCATGGAGTGGAATGGTAGTGTTGAGTCGAGAGTATGTAGTGCAGAAGATAATGAAGCCATGTATTGTGTTTATCTTAACTGCTAGAAAGTGTTCGTATTGCCATGAGGTGGCGAGGTATTCGTGTTCGATGGTGTTGCGTATGAGAATAGCGACTCCCTCGTGTCTACTGTCTGGAGACTGTCGTGATGTATACCCGCAATGTCTAATTTTGTATCCGTTGGTGATACATGTGATGTTAAGTATCACAACATCGGGTCTCTTCCCTTCGAGGAGAGTGGCAATCAGATGACGGCCATTGTGATAGCTGCGCACGTTTTAGCATTTTACGACTTATGGAAGTTTATTGTCCTTCTGTGTCTGTTGTCGATGAAGGCCGTTGACGCACCGTTTGAGAGTTTCACGTGTATCATGTTTCTAGTCTTGGGTCGGGATCTATCTGGTGAGGGGTCAGGAGAGGGGAGAGGGGAGGGGAGAGGGTCATTGTCGACAATATGAAGGTCGAGGTTGACCGTTGGTGGGTTGTCTGGTGTGTCGGCAGGGTCAGGTGCTGGGGCTCCTCTGGAAGGGTTAGGCGGGGACGGAGGGAGGGGGAAGGGGGAGGTGGGGATTGGTGAGTGGAGGTTCAGGGGGGGGGGGGGGTGACATGTCAGTTGGGACGGGGGGGGGGGAGGAATCGGTATTTGGAGAGACAGTTAGATTGTTGTGGGAGGCAAGTTGTTAGAAGCAGTGAAAAGTTTTTATCGAGGATGTAAGGCATGTGTACGTGTAGGAAGAGAGGAAAGTGATTGGTTCTCAGTGAATGTAGGTTTGCGGCAGGGGTGTGTGATGTCTCCATGGTTGTTTAATTTGTTTATGGATGGGGTTGTAAGGGAGGTAAATGCAAGAGTCCTGGAAAGAGGGGCAAGTATGAAGTCTGTTGGGGATGAGAGAGCTTGGGAAGTGAGTCAGTTGTTGTTCGCTGATGATACAGCGCTGGTGGCTGATTCATGTGAGAAACTGCAGAAGCTGGTGACTGAGTTTGGTAAAGTGTGTGGAAGAAGAAAGTTGAGAGTAAATGTGAATAAGAGCAAGGTTATTAGGTACAGTAGGGGTGAGGGTCAAGTCAATTGGGAGGTGAGTTTGAATGGAGAAAAACTGGAGGAAGTGAAGTGTTTTAGATATCTGGGAGTGGATCTGTCAGCGGATGGAACCATGGAAGCGGAAGTGGATCATAGGGTGGGGGAGGGGGCGAAAATTTTGGGAGCCTTGAAAAATGTGTGGAAGTCGAGAACATTATCTCGGAAAGTAAAAATGGGTATGTTTGAGGGAATAGTGGTTCCAACAATGTTGTATGGTTGCGAGGCGTGGGCTATGGATAGAGTTGTGCGCAGGAGGATGGATGTGCTGGAAATGAGATGTTTGAGGACAATGTGTGGTGTGAGGTGGTTTGATCGAGTAAGTAACGTAAGGGTAAGAGAGATGTGTGGAAATAAAAAGAGCGTGGTTGAGAGAGCAGAAGAGGGTGTTTTGAAATGGTTTGGGCACATGGAGAGAATGAGTGAGGAGAGATTAACCAAGAGGATATATGTGTCGGAGGTGGAGGGAACGAGGAGAAGAGGGAGACCAAATTGGAGGTGGAAAGATGGAGTGAAAAAGATTTTGTGTGATCGGGGCCTGAACATGCAGGAGGGTGAAAGGAGGGCAAGAAATAGAGTGAATTGGAGTCATGTGGTATACAGGGGTTGACGTGCTGTCAGTGGATTGAAGCAAGGCATGTGAAGCGTCTGGGGTAAACCATGGAAAGCTGTGTAGGTATGTATATTTGCGTGTGTGGACGTGTGTATGTACATGTGTATGGGGGGGGGGGGTTGGGCCATTTCTTTCGTCTGTTTCCTTGCGCTACCTCGCAAACGTGGGAGACAGCGACAAAGTATAAAAAAAAAAAAAAAAAAATATATATATATATATATATATATATATATATATATATATCCTTCAAACATACCCATTTTTTTATGTTTGAAGGAATAGTGGTTCCAACAATGTTGTATGGTTGCGAGGCGTGGGCTATGGATAGAGTTGTGCGCAGGAGGATGGATGTGCTGGAAATGAGATGTTTGAGGACAATGTGTGGTGTGAGGTGGTTTGATCGAGTGAGTAACGTAAGGGTAAGAGAGATGTGTGGAAATAAAAAGAGCGTGGTTGAGAGCAGAAGAGGGTGTTTTGAAGTGGTTTTGGCACATGGAGAGAATGAGTGATTAAGGATTGACCAAGAGGATATATGTGTCGGAGGTGGAGGGAACGAGGAGAAGAGGGAGACCAAATTGGAGGTGGAAAGATGGAGTGAAAAAGATTTTGTGTGATCGGGGCCTGAACATGCAGGAGGGTGAAAGGAGGGCAAGGAATAGAGTGAATTGGAGCGATGTGGTATACCGGGGTTGACGTGCTGTCAGTGGATTGAATCAAGGCATGTGAAGCGTCTGGGGTAAACCATGGAAAGCTGTGTAGGTATGTATATTTGCGTGTGTGGACGTATGTATATACATGTGTATGGGGGGGGGGGGTTGGGCCATTTCTTTCGTCTGTTTCCTTGCGCTACCTCGCAAACGCGGGAGACAGCGACAAAGTATAAAAAAAAAAAAAAAAAAAAAAAAAAAGTTAGATTGTTGGTGTTGGGTTGGGGGGTTGTGGATGTAGTTGTGTTAGGGGGTGCGGAGGGGGTATTGGAAGTTGGGAGGGTGACAGGTTGAGTTGTTGGGGGAGAGTTGGGAGTGTTACTGGCGGTCTCCTGGGATACGTTTTCGTTAAGGGACAGGGTGGCGGACGAGACAGGGGTCGATGAGGGATGGTTGGTGGCGGGGAAGCTGAGGAGTTCAGGTGGAGTTCGTACATTGGGTAGGTTGTTGTGAGCAAGCAGCAAATTGAAAATTCTGATGAATTCCGACTTATCTTCCCCGCTCAGGAACAACGCTTTTAGGTAGCACGGATGCATCCTACCTTGTAGGGTGAGGAGGTCTGAAGAATTAGTAGTTGGGATAGGAGAAGCTTGGGTGGCAGGGGGAGGAGCAGCAGCAGCAACTGTTGTGTAGAGGTGAGGGTTTGTGGAAGGAGGTGAGTTGGATTTTTGTGCCTGACGAACTGCGCGGAGTTGCTCCTTCTTACGTGGGCACAGCTCAGATACAGCGACGTGTTCACCTTTACAGTTGACACACTTCGCTGCCTGAACCTTGCACTCACGAAAACCATGACCAGTTTCCGCGCATTGACTACAGGTTTGGTGGGGTTGTTTACAGTTCTTAGTCTCATGTCGGTATTTCAGACATTTGAAACATTGTTGTACGTCGAGATGTTCATCTTTCTTCAGGTATTTCGCTGGCACAGAGATCATGGGGAACAGGACTCCCCGGGGGAGCAGGTGATCGGCCTCGGTCGGGTTTGAACATTGTATCTTTATTGATCTGGAGTTATTCGGTTTATAGACGTTGATGACATTAACGTCATTGTTTTCACCATTGATGGCTTCCACAATCTCCGAAGGGCTGAGGGACAAGATAGATGCATCAACATTGTAGGCAATAATAGTACATCTAGCTTGAAGGGGCAGCGGTCCTGAACGATTTGGTAGTTGTTTTTAGCTAGTTCATCAAGGAGAGGCTTAGATAGGATTCTATCAAATCACTATCTTTGCTCAAGCAAATCAAATGGTATTTGTTCGAGGGTAATTGAATACTAGTAGGGGGATCTCAGTGGTCTTAAAGACGATGGGCAGGATTGAACGTGGAAGGAGGGGACAATAGTTTTGGGGGGATTTTAGACGTAATGTTTGGGCGGCAAATTGGTGGGATAGTGTCCAGTCGAGAAAACTGAGTGAGGGACGCTCGACGGTCCAATAGGGGGGAGAGGGGAAGGGGAATGTGAGGGTCTCCACCCCCTCAGGGGGAGAAAAAGGGGCCCTCAGCCTCCACTCTCAGGAATGATTTCCAAAGGGTTGGGGAAAACTGGGGTAGAGATTGCTCAGCCAAACGGTCGAGAGATGGAGATGGGTGATAAAATAAAAAAATAAAAAAGGGGGTGTGAAGATGGGGTGGAGGCCCGCGGGGGGGGGGGGGGAGCAGCGAGGGTGGTGAGGGAACAGGGCCCGCCGGCGTCGTCAAACCGTAAAGGTTCCCGCG
>NC_092235.1:2009589-2069652 GCF_036320965.1 Panulirus ornatus
CTTAGTCTCATGTCCGTATTTCAGATATTTGAAACATTGTTGTACGTCGAGATGTTCATCTTTCTTCAGGGATTTTGCTGGCACAGAGATCATGGGGAACAGGACTCCCCGGGAGATCAGGCGATCAGCCTCGGTCGGGTTTGAACATTGTATCTTTATTGATCTGGAGTTATTCGGTTTATAGACGTTGATGACATTAACGTCATTGTTTTCACCATTGATGGCTTCAACAATCTCCGAAGGGCTGAGGGACAAGATAGATGCATCAACATTGTAGGCAATAATAGTACATCTAGCTTGAAGGGGCAGCGGTCCTGAACGATTTGGTAGTTTTTTTGTTAGTTTGTTTTTAGCTAGTTCATCAAGGAGAGGCTTAGATAGGATTCTATCTAAATCACTATCTTTGCCCAAGCAAATCTTAAACTGGTATTTGTTCGAGGGGAATTGAATGATCCTAGTAGGACGGATCTCAGTGGTCTTAAAGACGATGGACAGGAGTTCGAACGTGGAAGGAGGGAGACAATCAGTTTTGAGGGATTTTAGACGTATGTCGGGCGGCATGTTGGTGGCATCAGTGTCCTAGTGCGAGAAAACGTGAGTGAGGGAGGCTCGACGGTCCAAGGTAGGGGAGAGGTAAGAGATAGTGTAAGGGTCTCCACCCCGTCAGGTGAGAACAGGTCCACTCCAGCCTCCACTCCTCAGGAAAATGAGTTTTCCAGAATGGGTTGGGGAAGCTGGGGTAGAGATTGCTCAAGCCAAACGGTCGAGAGATGGATAATGGATGATAAGAATAAGAAAAATAAAAAAGGGATGTGAAGATGGAGTGGAGGCAACGCGGGGGTGTGGGGAGCAGCGAGGGTGGTGAGGGAACAGCCTGCCGGCGTCGTCACCGTAACGGTCTCCCGCGGGAAGGACCAACGCGGGAGGCAACGTTACAATCCACTTCTTTCTTCGGTCTTCTCTCTTCTGTCTTCTCTCTTCTATCTTCTTTCTTCTCTCTTCTGTCTTCTTTCTTCTCTCTTCTGTCTTCTCTCTTCTATCTTCTGTCTTCTTTCTTCTCTCTTCTGTCTTCTGTCTTCTGTCTTCTGTCTTCTTTCTTCTGTCTTCTGTCTTCTTTCTTCTCTCTTCTTTCTTCTCTCTTCTGTCTTCTCTCTTCTATCTTCTGTCTTCTTTCTTCTCTCTTCTTTCTTCTCTCTTCTGTCTTCTCTCTTCTATCTTCTGTCTTCTTTCTTCTCTCTTCTGTCTTCTCTCTTCTGTCTTCTGTCTTCTTTCTTCTGTCTTCTTTCTTCTTTCTTCGTGGGATCTGGCGGTTAATCCTCCATCATCCACGTGGTTAACACGTGGCCGAGACAGGAGCAGCAAGAACCTTCTCGAATGGCTAGAAAAGATGATGTATACATAGGAACATTCTTATATATACCGGGTCAGATGGACGTAAAAGTAGCAGTTGTACCTTCTGTGCCTATCATCGTGTGCTTTTTGTGAAATGTGCATTTTTCTTTGTATGTATCTTATGGAACATGGACAACACAGCAAGCTCTATCTTATGACACCATTATATTTTACCTTTTTCCATATATACATAGAGATAATTGTGAAAAATTGCCTTTCAACCTTCATCCGGATCAAGTGAGGCAGGGTGGGCGGATCTTATGCCTTTCCTTCAGCCAATAGGGAGGGAGTTTGTGTCTGCTAGTGCATAAAACGCGCTCGCACCACCGAAGACGACATTACCTAATTACTGATGCTTAACGCAAACGATACATAGGAATTTCACCCTTACAACTTATCAAACTATATCAAATGCAGCCCTCTCATTGGTAGATCATTGTCAAGCAATGGCAAGCACGTATTCCACCATATATAGAGGCACCGAGGCCCGTTAAACCCCGTTTTCAAACCTCCAGTCTACAAAAAAGGACTTTAACTGGCCTTCCTTTCCACGCTTAACACACCCACCCACTACTACCACAAACACACACTCCCATTACTTGTATACTTTATTTACTTATAATTTCTCGTTGTATCCCGCGTTAGCGAGGCAGCGAAAGGAATCACACGAAAGAATGGGCCAACCCTCCCACATACACATGTATACACATACACGTGCAGAAACGCCCATATACATACCTATGCATTTCAACCTATACATATTCATACATACACATACATATATATACACATGTACATACTTCATACTTACTGCTTTTATTCATTCTCGTCGCCACCCCGCCACATTTATTCATACTTTATATATATATTTTTTTTTTCTTTCATACTATTCACCATTTCCCGCGTTAGCAAGGTAGCGTTAAGAACAGAGGACTAAGTCTTTGCGGGAATATCCTCACCTGGCCCCCTTCTCTGTTCCTTCTCTTGGAAAATTGAAAAAAAAAAAAAAACGAGAGGGGAGGATTTCCAGCCCCCCACTCCCTTCCCTTTTAGTCGCCTTTTACAACACGCAGGGAATACTTGGGAAGTATTCTTTCTCCCCTATCCCCTAGGATTGTACATATATATATTTATCCCTGGGGATGGGGGATTAAGAATGCTTCCCACGTATTCCATGCGTGTCGTAGAAGGCGACTAAAAGGGGAGGGAGCGGGGGGCTGGAAATCCTCCCCTCTCGTTTTTTTTTTTATTTTCCAAAAGAAGGAACAGAAGGGGCCAGGTGAGGATATTCCAAAAAAGGCCCAGTCCTCTGTTCTTAATGCTACCTCGCTAACGCGGCAAATGGCGAATAGTTTAAAAGAAAAAGATATATATATATATATATATATATGTATATATATATATATATATATATATATATATATATATATATATATATATATATATATATCTTATATTCATATATAAACACAATAATGAACATACATAGGAAATATGCCATCTAATTTCTTTTAGGTTTTTTTCGTTTAGGTGTTATTTGTTGGACTTTCTAAGACTTTTTATTTCAGGTTCCTTAACGTAGCTTTTGAATTAATCATTTGATTTGATTGTTAGTTGTTTATTTTGGCTTATTAAGATGCTATTTTCAACATCACTGGCGTTTATCATGGTCAAACGCCATCTTCACTACATCCTCCCAATCATTTTGAATATCAATGGCTTTTCTGTGGTTTAAGGTTATTTTCACTACAACTTCACGGTCACCTTGTTTTTATCATCGATGACGTTTATTTTGGTCAAAGACAATCTTCACTACATCCTTATACTTATCTAATTTTCAATATCATTGGCCTCTATCTTGATAAAAGCCATCTTCACTACTTCACAATCATCATATTTTCAATATCACTAGCGTATTTTTTGGTCAAAGGCCATCTTCACTACATCCTTATAGTCAAGCCACTTTCACAGCACTTAACTCTACCTTAATAAAAATGTATCTTCACTACATCCTCACAGTCATCTCGTTTTCATTTATCAGTGGCCTTTATCTTGGTCAAGGCCATCTTCACTACATCTTCATGAATATCTTTCTTTGGACATATATTGCCTTTCAGATGGATTCCTGATATACCAATTTACATTCATATATATATATATGGAACCATGGAAGCGGAAGTGGATCATAGGGTGGGGGAGGGGGCGAAAATTTTGGGAGCCTTGAAAAATGTGTGGAAGTCGAGAACATTATCTCGGAAATCAAAAATGGGTATGTTTGAGGGAATAGTGGTTCCAACAATGCTGTATGGTTGCGAGGCGTGGGCTATGGATAGAGATGTGCGCAGGAGGATGGATGTGCTGGAAATGAGATGTTTGAGGACAATGTGTGGTGTGAGGTGGTTTGATCGAGTAAGTAACGTAAGGGTAAGAGAGATGTGTGGAAATAAAAAGAGCGTGGTCGAGAGAGCAGAAGAGGGTGTTTTGAAATGGTTTGGGCACATGGAGAGAATGAGTGAGGAGAGATTGACCAAGAGGATATATGTGTCGGAGGTGGAGGGAACGAGGAGAAGAGGGAGACCAAATTGGAGGTGGAAAGATGGAGTGAAAAAGATTTTGTGTGATCGGGGCCTGAACATGCAGGAGGGTGAAAGGAGGGCAAGAAATAGAGTGAATTGGAGTCATGTGGTATACAGGGGTTGACGTGCTGTCAGTGGATTGAAGCAAGGCATGTGAAGCGTCTGGGGTAAACCATGGAAAGCTGTGTAGGTATGTATATTTGCGTGTCTGGACGTGTGTATGTACATGTGTATGGGGGGGGGGGGGTTGGGCCATTTCTTTCGTCTGTTTCCTTGCGCTACCTCGCAAACGCGGGAGACAGCGACAAAGTATAAAAAAAAAAAAAATATATATATATATATATATATATATATATATATATATATATATATATATATGTATCTGGATGTAAGTTGGTATGTCAGGAACCCATCTGGAAGGTGAACCTTATGTAAACTGCATTGCACCTTACATATAAATAGAAACATCAAGCTTCACTATATTAACTTTACTATATTTAAATATAAACAAGGTCTAACCGAGGTTACTTGGTTGAGCAAGACGTGAGAATATCATCAACTGGCCCTCCAGCCCTGGGTTGAAATTGTCGTTCTGACGTATTTCGAGTTCAGTGCTGATACAGGACCATTGATTATAGGACTATCTTGTTAGTCTGTGTAACTTCGCCTGACCCAGTCCACGTCTTCAATGGCCTTCTGTTACTACAAACGGGATTACAAAGGAAAGGCTTCCTTTGTTAGTTTCATGAATACCTTCGTTCAAATGAAGGGAAAGACTATTACTATGAAGCGGTACCTTATCAGCAGGAAAGAGCTGCAGCAACGGTATGAAAGTTACTGCAAGATACATAACGAGCCCGTGGCTTCCAACGTAAACATCGGCCGCCATTTGGGTTCCCTCGGCATCATGTGTGACACCAAGATTGGACCCGTTGGCAAACAGGAACGATACTATTCTGGTATCATGTGGCTCGATGGCGCAGGATCACCAACTGAAATGCAAAGAAAATGGAGAAAGCCGCCCAAACGTATCATGAAGGCCGTGCAAGAGAAGATCGAGAGGAATCGGTTGAGAGACGATATCGCTCACAGTATATTGAAATTTATACCCAAGACTTCCCCTGATCTCCAGACACAGCCAGCCACAGAGGCCACCAGCCCTGCTTCCCAGACACAGCAAGTCATAGAGACCACCAGCCCCGCTCCCCAGACACAACCAGTCACAGAGACCACCAGCCCCGCTCCCCAGACACAGCAAGTCACAGAGACCACCAGCCCCGCTTCCCAGACACAGCCAGTCACAGAGACCACCAGCCTCGCTCTCCAGACACAGCCAGACACAGAGACCACCAGCCCCGTCCCCCACACAGAGCCACAAGATCCTGATATTGAGAAGACAAATCAATTTCTCGAAGATTTTTTGCTTTCACTGGAGAAGAACTGATGAGTTCCTTATAGACAAGACAAAATGTTAAAAAAGGAATCTATATAAGTTCACTTATGGAGTGAGA
This sequence comes from Panulirus ornatus, assembly GCF_036320965.1. Lineage (NCBI taxonomy): Eukaryota > Metazoa > Arthropoda > Malacostraca > Decapoda > Palinuridae > Panulirus > Panulirus ornatus. The sequence continues at coordinate 2,015,069 of NC_092235.1, forward strand.
TCTTTGACGGAGCTGTGCTGCCTATAGCACAGCCTACCAATGGGTGATCTTTGGTATCGTGCAGTAACCTCATGAGGGCGGAGTCCGGCTACACTTTCTTTACCGAGGAAAAGATCTCTGCACTAATATTGAGTTTCTCCGTTGGCGTCAGGGTAAACACCCATCCCCCCCGAAGCTTGGTTACCTTTCCGTGGTGGGGGGGACTTCATGGATTGGGCAGTAGCAACCATCGTTGGTTGCTTCTGTTCAATCCATGAACGAAAAACCAAGCATCTTGAGCGTAATTGTCGTATAAATTCACTTGGTGTCAAAACTGACGCGAAAGTGGTTGTCTCAATTTTGTCAGAAATGTTTGTGCGTTTCGGCCTGATGGCGGGAGTCGGTTTGGCGCTGTGGTCATGAGGGAATACGAGGAAGATTGGCAACCGTCCCAGAAGTAGCTACAGTGAGGCCCAGCAGCTGTCCCTAATACTGTGGAAGGCACTCATGTAAGGTGTGCAGTGAGGCGCAGCAGTAACAAGGGAAACGGACAACCAAAACAGCAATCTTGATCATCAAGAGGCTATCCAATGCTCAGAGTAGATAAGGACGATTATTGTATGGCTTCGCTCAGAGGATGAAAATCTTAGCCCTGAAAATCAACACGTAAAATAACTAGTAGTTAGTGGTAGAGAAGTGGAATTACCGTATTTCTGTGGTCTTAATAGTAAAACGAAACTTTTCGTTTTCTCCATCAATCTAGAGGTGTTGTAGACCACCATCCTTAAGGTTGTAAGGTAATGGTAACTACAAGGTTATGACCTCAGCAAATTTGTGATGGAAAGTGCAGGAAATGTGGTAAAGTATATAATATGAATTATATAGTTGTATAATAAATGTGTGATAAAATTTAGTCTACTCTGTTCCCGTTCATCAATTCAAATACAGGTAAGTTTTCTCTCTAACGAGGTGGGATAAGCTACGTGCACTCGGCTTGTAAATGTGGTGACTTTCCCTTCATTACCACAATGGTGTGCTGAACTGAAGATGTAGAATTCCGTAGACGAAACTAAGATAGGAAATCAATCTACATCAAAAATTGAAGGCGCCGCTCTGTGTGTGTGTGTGTGTGTGTGTGTGTGTGTGTATGTGTGTGTGTGTGTGTGTGTGTGTGTTTGTGCGTGTGTGTGTGTGTGTGTGTGTGTGTGTGTGTGTGTGTGTGTGTGTGTGTATACTACTTTAATCATTATCACGTGAGTCTTTTGAGGAAGGATTTATACACTCGTGTTGCCCCGTCTCTTAACCTTGTAAGTGTAAAATATGTTTTCACTCCTATGAGCGCTCACACACACACACACACACACACACACACACACACACACACACACACACACACACACACACACATAACCTGTAATATTATCTAGTATTCTCTTCAGAAGGATATCTTACACCTTAATTATAAAAGCCAAAGAAAAATTTATAAAAACATATACATATATTTCCACACGTGTAGATATATGTTATGTATTGAAATGTGGCGGAAAAATTCCTTATATATTAACAAAAGTGATTGAGGACTTAAAGAATCTGGTACAAACATAATGGTTATTGTGATAAATGATTTATTTATGGTAAATATGTATTGTGTTGCATTATAATGGTTGTTCAGAACTAAGGTTCTTAAACCTGAATCAGTGAAATACTATAAGAAATAAAAGATCTGTTAAACATAAACATTTATAGTGATTAATCACACAATATATCTTACTGTGGGTATCTAAAACAAAATCCATTGCAAGGAGCTAGTTTAAGGCAGGAATAAGTCATTTTTTAACAAAATATTTACCTCTACATCCCTTTTCTTTCGTCACCATTTCTTGTGTTTACTACTATCAAGAAATATCTTTTACGTAGCATAAAAATTCTGTCTAGGTATTTGATTAATGTTCTTCAACGACGCGTTGTATAACTCTTCGTTAGTGAAGTTCATTTCGTGTAATGGATCAAGCATTACAAAGCTGTGTCTATCCACACAAGTGTTACACGTCTCGGATAAAGATATATCTAACATATATATGTCTTTTATGAATATTTGTAAATTGTTCTCCTGACGAACAATACCTAAGGTTTACGTATCATAGTTTGTCGCTTGTAAGTGATCAAGCATTATGAAGGTGTGTCCATTGCCACAGGTGCTACTGATCCCGGGTAAAGGTATTTTACAATTTTTCTTTCCTTAACCCTTCTAGTTATCTATGCTTCATCTCTGGCTTGATCCTTGCAAGTGACATTTATGGTGTGTAATTCTCTTAATTCTTATCATATAATTAATCAGTTGAAGTGCAGAACACGCTGTTCATCTTGGTCACTCCACTCTGTTCCATACTATTATTCAAAAGGTGTTACCGGACTCAACCCATAAGTCGTTACACCAGGAATGACAAGTAACCTTGGGGAAAGGCTGTATCATCGACCAGGGAAGGGAAGAAATAGCACAATCTCATCGAAAACCATTTCGCTTCATAGATATGTGCCATCATCCCCTGCTCCTGTGTGGAGTGCAGCAGCCACGTAGGTGTAGGAGCGCCATCAAAGGTGTGCTGGTGATGTGTGTACTGCTCACACCATCACCTGGGCTGAGCCTCAGGACCTGTTACCCTCCTCCTGAGAAGGACTATTTTTGTGTCCCTACTCATCACACTCCCGAGAACCCCTCAAAATACTCCTCCCGAATTCCTTTCCTACCCAAACCCTTCCCTCTACGTCGTCAGTAATCAAGACAGACATTCATAGCTTCATATGCAGCTACCTGCTGGGCCTGGACGATCATTTTATGTTGAACTTATGGTTCACATTCTGGCTTCATGACCTTTAGGTGATAGCCCTTAAATCCAACCACATATATACATCCTGTTATACAACTGATGTTACTGTCTGACGTATGTATGGTGCGGCTTGATGACCTTACCTGCTGATGTCTAATATCGACTGTTATCATGTTGCAAATTTTGTTATTTGTTTGCTTTTCCGTACGGTACACATTCTGGTTAACGAACTTTACTTGTTGATAGCTGTAAATTCAGAGATAATAAAACATACGTGTTACAGAGCCCGTATGATAAGGGCCCGAGCCAGGCAAGGACCTGACGAATCTGTAAACAAGAAATGACCTGTTAAACTAGATCAGAGAAGGGGCCGTCCACACTCTAGATGTAGGACGTAAACCTAGAAAATCTAACAACGACAACAAACAACAGGTCGGTGAAGACCTCACTAGTGTGACAACGACAGTAGATAACTGCTACGAGGAGACCTGCTGGTGACTCTAACAATAACATAACTGTACAGTAAACAGACTTCTAAGAACGGGCTGTCGTAAGACAAGAGCCCATGTCAGGCGGACACCTACCCAATCTAACAACAACAATCTATCTAACTATTTGTTGTCATATATGAATCCTGACTCCATAACTGTTGATTAGTAGATTGCTTCACGTGGCAGAGATGATCCAGTCATTACACACGACAAAGGTACACTACTGAGCTCCGCCTCGTTCAACTCTGGGCTAACTAGCGAGCTACAAGGAACAGCCTTCCTGACCACCATTACCACACCTTGCAACTGCTCACTTGAAACGTTTCAGGCAACAAACTGCCACTGTTTGTATCATCCTCAGCTGTGTTGACGACCCGTCCCTCACACCTCTTGTATACGTAAGGCTGGTGAACAGTATATGGTCTCCTCCCAACACTGGTCACGAACATTCTCCTATATTTCTTATTTTGTTTATTATAAAAGGAATACATATAGTAACGGGAGCCTAGCTATGATTATTACGCCTAAGTCCAGCACCATTAAGACTGTCTTTATAGATATACAAATACCAGCAGAAGACATGCAGAAGGATTGGCCATGTTGTGTGTGTAGCAGCCAGACACGTGAAGCCACACATCACACCACCGTCCGTGCATGACTGCTGGAGAACATAACCCCAGGTTGTATATACTGGACGAAATGATTGCACATCAAAATGGAAATGACAATAACACACTTATCCAAAAATATAAAGTGTATGTTAGTTCTGTATGTTAAGTAAGTACCTTATATTGATATTATGTCATAAACAGTTATTATTTAATTGTATAATTAATAACAGTCACCTATTACGTAGCACTTAGACATGTGGTGTGAAAATATAATAAAATATCCATAAAAGGTTTTAGCCAAAATGTATAATTATGTTGATGCAATAAGGAAAATATGAATAATGACTAACCTTGGTAGCTTGAGTTCTACAGAAGTGCTTCATGTTGCTTTGTAGTAAACACAACATTCCTAAATTGTCTTGGCTCAGTCTCTCTCCGGCGTGACCTCATCTGCTGAGAACACCTGCCAACTGAGGCAGCAGCTGACACACCTGGATATGGCAACTGATGCAGCAGCCGACACATCTGGATATGGCAACTGAGGCAGGAGCTGGAGACACCTGAGTATGGCAACTGAGGCTTGATAAAATGAATATCAGTCAGTGATTTTCCTAGGTGTAGGTCGAGTTTTCACTTCCTTTAACGATGATTAATAAAGGTTTAATTGTGTTTTGTCTTGAGGCTGACGAGTGTTGGCAAGATTTGACCAGAATGCAGCAGAGATAACGCGTAGCTGGCGATCACTGCTGGAAAATCCAGAGTTATGAAGAACTAATGCGTGAGTTACGTCTTGTCATGTTATGTGAGAAGTGGAGAGAGAGAGAGAGAGAGAGAGAGAGAGAGAGAGAGAGAGAGAGAGAGAGAGAGAGAGAGAGAGAGAGAGACTGTGATTAATGAAGATGTATCAGGGGTCAGAAAAGACACAAAGGAAGATGGAAAGGGAAAGAGAAGGAAAGAAGAAGCTAAACAAATAACAGAAGATCCGTCATAATGTGTTTCCCACAAAGTACTTGGCTTCAGTGTTAGATTTCAGATGAAGATGCTGGAAGAATAGTTTTGTGTATTATCCTTAAATTCTCTGTGACGTCCAGATATCATCCACTCACCCCACTTGTGCATATGTGAGGCAGTTCTTATAACAGCAGAACAACAGTCACATCTGAACAATGTGGTGGGAACATGGATTTTTCATGACCTACGCAAAATGAAATAACCAGAATTAATTGTAAATATGTGTGCAAAGATTAAAATCGATGATGATTTATACTAAGTACCTGACGTAGATGCCAGACTCCTGCTTGAACAAGTGACTTGCCATTATTTTCAGTTGTTCACTATAATAGCCAAGAACTACCTCTTCATCATTAATGTTTTGGATGGGGAAGAAATTGCTTCCTACACACCGCAATGGTCCACCAGAGGTTTGGTTAACTCTGACTGATATAATTGTGCAAAATTTATAAATCAACCCCAATAGTCAACCCAGTTAACTAAGACAAATACATATTAGTTTTATTTAATCATAAAAATATTAGAAATCATTGGTTGTTACAGTACCTTCATCATGTTGTCATGAAGTCCCTACTTGTCCTTACCATCAACACAAGTAATCTACTTTTCATTACTTCTGTTTTATCTCTGATTCTCTTTACAGTCTTTATATATAGCAAGATATCTTGAGACATATCTATGGTCATATATTGATCTTTACAGTCTTTATATATAGCAAGATATCTTGAGACATATCTATGGTCATATATTGATCTTTACAGTCTTTATATATAGCAAGATATCTTGAGAAATATCTATGGTCATAAATTGATCTTTACAGTCTTTATATATAGCAAGATATCTTGAGACACATCTGTGGTCAGATATTGATCTTTACAGTCTTTATATATAGCAAGATATATTGAGACATATCTATGGTCATATATTGATCTTTACAGTCTTTATATATAGCAAGATATCTTGAGACATACCTATGGTCAGATATTGATCTTTACAGTCTTTATATATAGCAAGATATCTTGAGACATATCTATGGTCAGATATTGATCTTTACAGTCTTTATATATAGCAAGATATCTTGACACATATCTATGGTCAGATATTGATCTTTACAGTCTTTATATATAGCAAGATATCTTGAGACATATCTATGGCCAGGTATTGATCTTTTTTTGTCTGTTTGTTTGTTGTCATATGGAAATTCATGGTAATAAAGGTTCATTGTTGTCAGGCTAAAATCTAAGGTCTGGTCTGTATCAATCAACAAACCTGCTTTTCTAAACCTGTATCACATGAGCCCTCATTGTGTGGCCTTCGAGAGAATGTAAGTCTGGTTATCCTACATATGGCAGGCTTCTAATGCCTGGTATTGTTGTGTCATTCTTCTCTTTATGCACAAACTTCGTCCATTGTGTTGCCACAAGGATTCACCAAGTTGTTGATGGCCGTGGCTGGGGGATGAAGGTCACATTAAATGTAATTAAGGTTAATTTGTCATGTTACTGCAATAAACTAATGTTCCTGTTCGTCCTGTATGGTTATTCTAATCACACAACTCCATCAGGCTCTCTCTCTCTCTCTCTCTCTCTCTCTCTCTCTCTCTCTCTCTCTCTCTCTCTCTCTCTCTCTCTCTCTCTCTCTCTCTCTCTAATTGCTGGAGGCAGTATAACGGATCCTTATAATACTGATGTATGAGGGATATAAACTCAGTCTCCAGTGTTTAGTCTCGATTCCCAGAAACCTTGGAAAGGTAAAGACTCACTCAGTTCCCCGGGGGCCCGGCTCTGTGTTGTTGTGTAAGACAAACGTAAAGTCTATCATTACCTATAGCTATACCGCAGTCATGTTGGCAACACTACTACCATAACCGGCCCACTCCACTTCCCTCCAGGCCGGCTACCTGACACGCACACCTCATTGGTTGTTGCTATTTTGGCCGACGATTTTGTCGTTAAAATTTAAATCGATACTGTATCAGTTTTATATCTCTGCGTGCACAGTATCATTATATTACGGTGAACATCTACATTATGTTGATTATTTAAGATAACAAGTAGGAGACAAAAAGAAATATCCAGAGTGAAAAAAAGTCCAGATTGGAGCGCCCCCCAGCCGGCCGGGGGGAAGTGGAGTCGCCGGGACTAAGCCATCACGAGTGACCAGCGTTGCCAACATGACTGCGGGTGGCAGGGTAGCACATAACTGTTCAAGCTCAAGTTGCCAAGTTTCTCTGTTCTTAATTTAACCCTAAGCAATTATTTCATTTTGTGACACTCTGTGTCCAGGTAGTGGCCATTATAATATTATAATCTGGAAAATAGATAGGCTGGAAACAACCCAAAATCGTGAAATAAATGAGAATTAACACTAAACAAGTCTGGCAGTTGTGACTGAACGTCATTAAACCCGTCCAAAATGATGCCATGGATGATAACTCACTGGTAAGTCCGTAGCCGTCACCTCCACCCTCACCAGAACAGCTATGTTACCACACCAAGGCACCTGGGTTCACTCACTATGAATCATAGGTACGAGATTCACAACGGTTCCCATATCATCATGATTCATAACGGTTCCCATACCATCATGATTCATAACGGTTCCCATACCATCATGATTCATAACGGTTCCCATACCATCATGATTCATAACGGTTCCCATACCATCATGATTCATAACGGTTCCCATACCATCATGATTCATAACGGTTCCCATACCATCATGATTCATAACGGTTCCCATACCATCATGATTCATAACGGTTCCCATACCATCATGATTCATAACGGTTCCGATACCATCATGATTCATAACGGTTCCCATACCATCATGATTCATAACGGTTCCCATACCATCATGATTCATAACGGTTCCCATACCATCATGATTCATAACGGTTCCCATACCATCATGATTCATAACGGTTCCCATACCATCATGATTCATAACGGTTCCCATACCATCATGATTCATAACGGTTCCCATACCATCATGATTCATAACGGTTCCCATACCATCATGATTCATAACGGTTCCCATACCATCATGATTCATAACGGTTCCGATACCATCATGATTCATAACGGTTCCCATACCATCATGATTCATAACGGTTCCCATACCATCATGATTCATAACGGTTCCCATACCATCATGATTCATAACGGTTCCCATACCATCATGATTCATAACGGTTCCCATACCATCATGATTCATAACGGTTCCCATACCATCATGATTCATAACGGTTCCCATACCATCATGATTCATAACGGTTCCCATACCATCATGATTCATAACGGTTCCCATACCATCATGATTCATAACGGTTCCCATACCATCATGATTCATAACGGTTCCCATACCATCATGATTCATAACGGTTCCCATACCATCATGATTCATAACGGTTCCCATACCATCATGATTCATAACGGTTCCGATACCATCATGATTCATAACGGTTCCCATACCATCATGATTCATAACGGTTCCCATACCATCATGATTCATAACGGTTCCCATACCATCATGATTCATAACGGTTCCCATACCATCATGATTCATAACGGTTCCCATACCATCATGATTCATAACGGTTCCCATACCATCATGATTCATAACGGTTCCCATACCATCATGATTCATAACGGTTCCCATACCATCATGATTCATAACGGTTCCGATACCATCATGATTCATAACGGTTCCCATACCATCATGATTCATAACGGTTCCGATACCATCATGATTCATAACGGTTCCCATACCATAATGATTCATAACGGTTCCCGTACCATCATGATTCATAACGGTTCCCATACATCATGATTCATAACGGTCCCAATACCATCATGATTCATAACGGTTCCCATACCATCATGATTCATAACTGTTCCCATACCATCATAATTCACAACGATTCCGATACCATCATGATTCATAACGGTTCCCATACCATCATGATTCATAACGGTTTCGATACCATCATGATTCATAACGGTTCCAATACCATCATGATTCATAACGGTTCTAATACCATAATGATTCATAACGGTTCCCATACCATCATGATTCACAACGGTTCCGATACCATCATGATTCATAACGGTTCCCATACCATCATGATTCATAATGGTTTCGATACCATCATGATTCATAACGGTTCCCATACCATCATAATTCATAACGGTTCCCATACCATCATGATTCACAACTGCACCGATACCATCATGATTCACAAATGATCCGATACCATCATGATTCATATCGGTTCCCATACCATCATGATTCATAACGGTTCCCATACTATCTTGATTCACAATTGTTCCGATACCATCATGATTCATAACGGTTCCCGTACCATCATGATTCATAACGGTTCCCATACATCATGATTCATAACGGTCCCAATACCATCATGATTCATAACGGTTCCCATACCATCATGATTCATAACGGTTCCCATACCATCATGATTCATAACGGTTCCCATACCATCATGATTCATAACGGTTCCCATACCATCATGATTCATAACGGTTCCCATACCATCATGATTCATAACGGTTCCCATACCATCATATTCACAACGGTTCCCATACCATCATGATTCATAACGGTTCTGATAACATCATTATTCATGACGGTTCCCATACCATCATGATTCATAACGGTTCCCATACCATCATGATTCATAACGGTTTCCATACCATCATGATTCATAACGGTTCCCATACCATCATGATTCATAACGGTTCCGATACCATCATGATTCATAACTGTTCCCATACCATCATGATTCATAACGGTTCCCATACCATCATGATTCATAACGGTTCCCATACCATCATGATTCATAACGGTTCCCATACCAGTCATGATTCATAACGGTTCCGATACCATCATGATTCATAACGGTTCCCATACCATCATGATTCATAACGGTTCCCATACCATCATGATTCATAACGGTTCCCATACCATCATGATTCATAACGGTTCCCATACCATCATGATTCATAACGGTTCCCATACCATCATGATTCATAACGGTTCCGATACCATCATGATTCATAACGGTTCCCATACCATCATGATTCATAACGGTTCCCATACCATCATGATTCATAACGGTTCCCATACAATCATGATTCATAACGGTTCCCATACCATCATGATTCATAACGGTTCCATACCATCATGATTCATAACGGTTCCCATACCATCATGATTCATAACGGTTCCCATACCATCATGATTCATAACGGTTCCCATACCATCATGATTCATAACGGTTCCATACCATCATGATTCATAACGGTTCCCATACCATCATGATTCATAACGGTTCCCATACCATCATGATTCATAACGGTTCCCATACCATCATGATTCATAACGGTTCCCATACCATCATGATTCATAACGGTTCCCATACCATCATGATTCATAACGGTTCCCATACCATCATGATTCATAACGGTTCCCATACCATCATGATTCATAACGGTTCCCATACCATCATGATTCATAACGGTTCCCATACCATCATGATTCATAACGGTTCCCATACCATCATGATTCATAACGGTTCCGATACCATCATGATTCATAACGGTTCCCATACCATCATGATTCATAACGGTTCCGATACCATCATGATTCACAACGGTTCCCATACCATCATGATTCACAACGGTTCCCATACCATCATGATTCACAACGGTTCCCATACCATCATGATTCATAACGGTTCCCATACCATCATGATTCATAACGGTTCCCATACCATCATGATTCATAACGGTTCCCATACCATCATGATTCATAACGGTTCCCATACCATCATGATTCATAACGGTTCCCATACCATCATGATTCATAACGGTTCCGATACCATCATGATTCATAACGGTTCCCATACCATCGTGATTCATAACGGTTCCCATACCATCATGATTCATAACGGTTCCCATACCATCATGATTCATAACGGTTCCCATACCATCATGATTCATAACGGTTCCCATACCATCATGATTCATAACGGTTTCCATACCATCATGATTCATAACGGTTCCGATACCATCATGATTCATAACGGTTCCCATACCATCATGATTCATAACGGTTCCCATACCATCATGATTCATAACGGTTCCCATACCATCATGATTCATAACGGTTCCCATACCATCATGATTCATAACGGTTCCCATACCATCATGATTCATAACGGTTCCCACACCATCATGATTCATAACGGTTCCCATACCATCATGATTCATAACGGTTCCCATACCATCATGATTCACAACGGTTCCCATACCATCATGATTCATAACGGTTCCCATACCATCATGATTCATAACGGTTCCCATACCATCATGATTGACAACGGTTCCCATACCATCATGATTCATAACGGTTTCCATACCATCGTGATTCATAACGGTTCCCATACCATCATGATTCACAACGGTTCCCATACCATCATGATTCATAACGGTTCCCATACCATCATGATTGACAACGGTTCCCATACCATCATGATTCACAATGGTTCCCATACCATCATGATTCACAACGGTTCCCATACCATCATGATTCGAATACGAGAGCCGTGACCTCGGTAGTGGACCCTTAACATTTTAGTCAGAGACTGTACAACATACAGGTGGCTCCGTCACTGTAGACGTCAGTCACCATACATTACTGGTTGTCTGGTACAACATACAGGTGGCTCCGTCACTGTAGACGTCAGTCACCATACATTACTGGTTGTCTGGTACAACATACAGGTGGCTCCGTCACTGTAGACGTCAGTCACCATACATTACTGGTTGTCTGGTACAACATACAGGTCTTTCCATCACTGTAGACACTGTAGATTCTTTAGGTTTAACCATAAACCTTAACTAAAGCAATATGGCAACATGAAAAAATTTTACGACTGAAATATCAGAGACGATCGAAATTAAGAGTGAATGAGAGCGATATAAACACAGTTTAAAAGGCCAAAGTATGAATGGCAGCCAGGGAATAAGAGGCCGCCCAGCTAAATTTAAAAGTTCGCGTTCAGTGGCAGAGCTAAATTAATTGTACAGACTTCCATTGCTCTGGTGGAATTTAAAGGTCATGTGTACCTCTACAGTCAGAATTTAAAGATTCATATTAAAGTGCAGAATTCTAAGAATATCATTAAAATAATTCACTTTAAAATTCTTTAGTTATGTGAAGCATTTCATACAACAGCTGCAATATGACGGTGTGTAAAAGTTCACTGTTGCATGGTAGTATTAAAGTGTTTAATTGACGAGGTTAATTAACCTAACCTAACCTAACCTAACCTAATGACATATCTAAAAGGACTTTGTTGACATAATGCAGCTGGAAGATTTACGTTCAAATGATGATGTTTAAATGTTCGTTAATGAATGAGGGAGTTAAATGGATGAATTATAAGTTCGCGTTTCATGGAGTCGTTTTGAAACAATTTGTTAAAATGTCAGAGTTTAAATGATCATATGTACAAGGTTGGCCAGATGGCGGGAGTGTGTAGACACAGCCATAATCATCCGATGATTGCATTTAGAAACCGACAGATGTAATATAGCAAGAAATATGAACAAAACAGTGAGTTGGTGACATGTTTCATATATTTGTAATACAACTCTGAAGATAGTACGTAGATCCTTAAGGGGAATGAATGGTGGATAAATGGTGAGAAAATGTGCAAAAACGGGGCTAAGTATTTCAGTCCAAACTAGAATTCTTTTGTTCACTTCTTCGACATTGATCTCAGGACATTTCGATGGCTGAGATTTACATGATACAGAAAACCATCGAACAGGGACGATAGAGAAATAAAAGGTTATATAAATAGGAAAACTGATAGATGTAGGTGCAATCAGAGTCGCCTATGATTTCGATCACAGCGAATGAGATGATAAATGGGCGAGGCTATAACCATCGTCTATGATTATTGTAAATGACTAATTATGATTAATCTTTATTGTTTTTGTGCGACTGCTGTTAGCCTTTGAAGGTTAATGTTCCCTCAAAGTTGCCCGGACCCTACCACTAGGAGGTCAGCAGTTCGACTTAGGGTCCATTTGTGCCATGTTTATGGCACCCAACAGAATGGATGTATTTTTCTTATTTTTTTTTCATCCCAGTAGATGGGACTCATAAATGTTAGGAACTTTTCCTAACGATTTGATCCTTTATGGTAACCGCTTCATTCGTACAATAGTTTGTCAATAATTTGCAACTGAATGAGAACTTTTGCCATAGGAAGTGTCTTCTGAGGACCGGGTATAACAGGGTCGACTGCTGGAGGAGGAGCAGCTTCTCCAATCTCAGCGATGGGAACTTAAGGTTCAAGGAATTTCAGGGATGAATGTTGGTGGTGTGGACTTTAATCTTCAACACGGCCGCTTCAGCTTTAGGGTCGGCTGCTGCTGCAGGTGCTGCTGATCCTCCAGTCGCAGCGACGGACACATCAGGGTCTTCATCGACGACCAGTACGAGTACGTCGGGATCCACCAGGCCTGATTCATCCCCATAGAAGTAGGGGATCAAGGTCACCAATTCAGTGGTAGGCATCACTTTGCCCCGTTGTTTGGTGGGAGCCAAAGAAACATTGATGGGGATGGCGGCTGCTCCTGTGTCAACTACACCAGTTTCCTCGCTGGGTCCGCCTTCGCACAGGTCATCATCATCTTGATGCCGAGTCTGGATCTTCACCACTACTCTCTCGTGCACGGGTTCGATATCCAGACGTGATCTCTTCCTGGAAGGCCTTTGGCATTCTGGAAGGCACCGCTTTCCTCCCTGGGCCAGGCCCTCACTGCCGGACAACCAGGCAATTCTGGTGTAGGCGTACTCCTGGTGGCGGCCGTTGCGTCCTCCAAGTCTGCGATCTGCCTTGATGCCCCACCGTCCCAGTGTTCTCCCGACGTTCAGGACGGCAGCTTTCTCGTACCCGAACCCTTCGCAGAATTCACAGTATCGCAAATATAGCTCAGTTCGGCTTATACAATCTTTAACAGCCCCGGTTTGCTGGATGTGAGCCTCGAAAAATTCAAGGAAGGATTCCTTGCCAGGGTACCGATGTGCAGCGCGGACGTGAGTCATTTCTGCGATCTGGTGAGATGAGTGATTTACTTGACGAAGTAAACTTTCATAGACCAGCACTTGCAAAAATATAGTGAAGCCACACAAAAATATAGTAGACTCTCGTTTCCTCATTGATTTGATATCCTAGATGATAGATTAACATAGTGAAGTTGAAGAACTAGTGTAGTGAAGATGAAACACCAACATAGTGAAGATGGCAGGTTACGGTAGACGGGGTACACTGGGCAGAATTGCCTCTAGTGGAGAGTGTAATGTAGCTTGTAGTGGAAATGTAATGGTGTGTGTGTGTGTGTGTGTGTGTGTGTGTGTGTGTGTGTGTGTGTGTGTGTGTGTGTGTTTACGTAGTGATACAAAGACTATATAAGAAAAACAAGAAAGCAGGAGTAATCTCGCGTGAGCAATGGCTGCTTAATTGTGCGCGTTGTCAAAAGCTGGTGGTACTAATTACCCTTGAGCTGTCTACCTGTCTGTTTGTTGACGAAAACTTTACAGCGAGTTTTCAGTTTGAAAAAAGGAAAAAAAAAATAATCCAAAACTTGTTTTTCATGTTTTTTCCAAGGATAAAGTATTGTACGCACAACTCCAGACAACTTTGAGCAATAACATATATAGGTCACATTAAACACAATGTTAGGGACCAAATCAACCGGGCGGTTTCATCAACAATCCTACCATATCAACCAGGACATATTTCATTCTTTAACATTAAAGCAACATATTTACATACATATCCTGTAATTGGTCCACGTAAGCCGAATGATCCTGATGAAGTGATTATGCAGATAAGAGATGATGGGAAATACTCTAACAATAATGAGCTTGAAAACAAAGTTAATGAGCATAAGTGACTCGTCAATAAGTAAGCTCAAGAACATTTTTTTCTTTAATTACAAAACTGTAGGTATTGGGGAAATATGGTATGTACTTCTTGATATCTAAAAAATTCGCCTTTGTCTTTGTTGAGTTTGTAGAAAAATGTGGTTGTTTGCTATCTACTTGTCTTAGATTTATCCATCCTACGTTTATATTTATGAATGTCTTACCAATTCCATCACAGCAATACACCTTACGTCTCTTTGTCCTGTGGAAATGTGTGTAAAATGTGATGTGTGGGAGTAGTTTTCCTCCTCTTGCATATCACACATAGATAACATCTTTTTCTGCTCATAATCATATACCTGGTTAATCTCATGTGAGTTCTAAGTACCGAATCACAGACACCATTATCTCTCACCGTCATGTTCAGTACAGAGATAGACACCATTATCTCTCACCATCATGTTCACTACAGAGAGAGACACCATTATCTCTCACCGTCATGTTCACTACAGAGGGAGACACCATTATCTCTCATCGTCATGTTCACTACAGAGGGAGACGCCATTTTCTCTCACCATCATGTTCACTACAGAGGGAGACACCATTATCTCTAACCGTCATGTTCACTACAGAGGGAGACACCATTATCTCTCACCATCATGTTCACTACAGAGAAAGACACCATTATCTCTCACCATCATGTTCACTACAGAGGGAGACACCATTATCTCTCACCATCATTAAGTTCTGGCCTGCAAGTAACAGAGATCTGCTACTCAGGACCACCTGGCCATTGTTTGTTTGTGCCAACATTTCCATCTATCGATCGCCAATATACCCAGTCTGGCCCATCTATCGATCACTATAACCAATCTGTCCCATCTATTTATTTTCAATATACACTGTCTGTCCCCATCTATCGATCTTCACTATACACTGTCTGCCACCATCTATCGATCTTCACTATACCCTGTCTGTCCCATCTATCGATCTTCACTATACCCTGTCTGTCCTATCTATCGATTTTCACTATACCCAGCCTGTCCAATCTATGGAACTTCTCTATACCCTGTCTGTCCCGTCTATCGATCTTCACTATACCCTGTCTGTCCCATCAATCAATTCATTATAATGTGTGTCCCATCTACATACCTTCACTATACCCTCTGTCCCATCTATAGATCTTCACTATACCCAGCCTGTCCCATCTATCAATCTTCACTATACCCTGTCTGTCCCATCAATCAATTCATTATAATGTGTGTCCCGTCTACACATCTTCACTATACCCTCTGTCCCATCTATGGATCTTCACTATACACTGTCTGTCCCATCATTCAATTCATTATAATGTGCGTCCCATCCACACATCTTCACTATACCATCTGTCCCATCTATGGATCTTCACTATACCCAGCCTGTCCCATCTATGGATATTCACTATACCCTGTCTGTCCCATCAATCAATTCATTATAATGTGTGTCCCGTCTACACATCTTTACTATACCCTGTCTGTCGCATCTATGGATCTTCACTATACCCTGTATGTCTCATCTACGAATCTTCAGTGTACCCTGTCAGTACCATGTATGCATCTTCACTACACCCTGTCTCTCCCATCTATGGATATTCACTATACCCTGTCTGTCCCATCTATCAATCTTCATTGTACACAGTCTGGCCCATCTATGGATATTCACTATACCCTGTCTGTCCCATCTATCGATCTTTACTATATCCAGTCTGTTCCATCCACCTGTACCCCTGGTCACCATGTAATAACCATTAACCCACCTACAATATTTTAGATGGTCTCTACATTCAAAATCGCCGAAGTCGACATGCTTTTGTTTCTATGAAGTCGACTATGCTTTTATTTCTATGTGGGATATTAGAGCATGGGGGTACCTTACTATATTTTTCCATATCAATGACTCACTATATTTGTGGACGTACAAGGATAACCGAGGTTACTTCGTAAAGTGCACAACGTAATCTTAGTATCTTCAACATGGGAGTTTTTGCAAAAAGCTCAGTTGTGGAGGTGGTCGAGCAGCAGCAGGTGCTCTGGGTCGCCCTCCTTGACCAGGCCTACCTGCCTTTCCACGATGAGGATGATTTGCTGGACCGTCCACCACACGAGACCCGACTCCCACATATAGATGAGTTGGGCTGCGATGATGACGACCTACATGTCATCGTGCCCACCAACGAGCAGTTGCAAGGGGTTCTCAAAACCGTCCTGCAGCGGTATACCATCAGGGTCGTCAACGTTCCATACAAAATCTCAAGGTCGAACGTCTGGGAATTCTTCAAGCAGTTCGGCGACATCGTTCGCTTCGACATGCAGTCCTACACGACCTACGAGAACCACCGCGGGATTGCCGTCATCCAGTACTCCTGCTATGCCTCCTACAAGAAGGCACTTCTTGCCGACGTGACACCACTCTCCGTCAACGGTCGCTGTGCAAAAGTGAAACCTCACCGTCCCACTGATGCTGACCAAGTGACCTCGCCCACTCAAGTGGCACTGCAGCCCACACTCCCTACCAGACCCACCATCCATGAGGAAATGCAGCCCACCCCACTTGTCAGGCCCACCTTCAGGGAGACATGGCAGGTCTCAAGACCTGTCAGGCCCACCATTCAAGACCGACTTGGTCCCCCAACACACGTCAGGCCCACCATTCAAGACCGACTTGGTCCCCCAACACATGTCAGGCCCAGCGTTCTAGACCGACTGGGACCAATAACACATGACATGTCCTACGTTACAGACCGACTGCACTCCGCACCACGTACGGGCGTTAAAAGGCGTGTCGAGATGACACACGCTCCCCGTGCCAAAAGATTCAGTTGGTGAGGAACCTGAGTTCTTTCTTCCTGCTGGTGCTGCAGGAGAACACGGCCCTAGAGTGGACACTGGAGGTGTGTTTGTGTTTGTGTTTGGGTTATCACTGAAGGAACCAACACCAAGACAACTTTAGTTTCGCCTCGCCAAGGATAACGTTAATCTGGCGGAAGTCTGGCTTTCTCCCAGTAGTGGATGACACATAATATCTACGTAGGGACGTTGAAAAACAAAGAAAGAAAAAAATGGGAACATTATCACGCCCCCCCCCCAAAAAAAAAGAATACATAAATTCACGGGGATAATTTCCTTCGTCTTCAAAGAAAAAATGAAACTCTTCCGACGCTACCGTGCCTTCCATAAAGCAACCCTCAAAGAAATCACTTTCTACACAATGCGCAAGGATTCGGTTAGCCAATCTTCATATGACTGGGGCTATTCTTCCCTCTGATTGATTCATTTTTCAAGATTAAGGAAAGTTATAATAAAAATATTGTATTGAGTTTCTCCGTTGGCGTCAGGGTAAACACCCATCCCCCCCGAAGCTTGGTTACCTTTCCGTGGTGGGGGGGACTTCATGGATTGGGCAGTAGCAACCATCGTTGGTTGCTTCTGTTCAATCCATGAACGAAAAACCAAGCATCTTGAGCGTAATTGTCGTATAAATTCACTTGGTGTCAAAACTGACGCGAAAGCGGTTGTCTCAATTTTGTCAGAAATGTTTGTGCGTCTCGGCCTGATGGCGGGAGTCGGTTTGGCGCTGTGGTCATGAGGGAATACGAGGAAGATTGGCAACCGTCCCAGAAGTAGCTACAGTGAGGCCCAGCAGCTGTCCCTAATACTGTGGAAGGCACTCATGTAAGGTGTGCAGTGAGGCGCAGCAGTAACAAGGGAAACGGACAACCAAAACAGCAATCTTGATCATCAGGAGGCTATCCAATGCTCAGAGTAGATAAGGACGATTATTGTATGGCTTCGCTCAGAGGATGAAAATCTTAGCCGTGAAAATCAACAAGTAAAATAACTAGTAGTTAGTGGTAGTGAAGTGGAATTACCGCATTTCTGTGGTCTTAATAGTAAAACGAAACTTTTCGTTTTCTCCATCAATCTAGAGGTGTTGTAGACCACCATCCTTAAGGTTGTAAGGTAATGGTAACTACAAGGTTATGACCTCAGCAAATTTGTGATGGAAAGTGCAGGAAATGTGGTAATGTATATAATATAAATTATATAGTTGTATAATAAATGTGTATTAAAATTTTGTCTTCTCTGTTCCCGTTCATTAATTCAAATACAGGTAAGTTTTCTCTCTAACGAGGTGGGATAAGCTACGTGCACTCGGCTTGTAAATGTGGTGACTTTCCCTTCATTACCACAATGGTGTGCTGAACTGAAGATGTAGAATTCCGTAGACGAAACTAAGATAGGAAATCAATCTACATCAAAAATTGAACGTATGCATCTTTAGATGGACATAAAACAAACGGACAGAGGAGCACACTGGAGCAAATGAATTTCAATATCACCACTTAAAGTAGGCCTTTCAAGTAGTTGTGGCTTTAAAGCAAACTTTTTCTAGCCAAGGTTTAGTTAGCACCTAAACTAATCCCCACGACCTTACCTTAAGAAATATTTTCAGAAGGTACTGTCTGAACATATTTCTAAGGTAAGGTCATTTAGGTTTGGTTTAGATGCTACCCTAACCTAGGCTAGAAAAAGTTTCCTTTGCTTCAGAGCCCCAACTACGTAGACGGGCTACTGTTGATATTAAACAGTAACAGAAAGGTGATAAAACTGAGATGAAATGAATAAAAATATAGAATGGGTCAGTTGAAAGTTGAAGTATTTGCTAAATACAATTTTTGACAGATCCAAATGCATCCTAAAGTCAGTCACTTAAATCACAATGCTGAATATTGTTTTAATTGTTGGAACTAGTTACAGGAAGTAAAAATATCAAGCTTAAAGGGATGCCATTACAATAACTTTATATACCTGTATAGGATCTCTTAAACTTCTTTTCCCTAAAGCTGAATGGATTTAAGTCGTTTAATCTGCTCTCTGAATTTGTTTCTCAGTCCGGTAATCATCTTTGGAGATTACCTCAGTAATTTCTCCATTCAATGTCTTCCTTTTCAAATTAGTTGACGACCACAGCAGTACAATATCCAAGCTGGGATGGCTATGTTTTGGGAAGGCGAGAGGTCAGGTTATGCAAGAATGTTAGAAATGGCTTCCATCAGTTTCTACCCTATCTACTCTAAAAATTTTGGGTTATTAGAACTTAAAGATTTATGAGTAGATAATACAATGTAGTTATCTTGGCAAGCTATCCAACATGAGATTATAGTCATAATAACAATATAGTCACAAGGCTAATATATAGTCACCGGAATATTATATTTATCATGATAATGTATCACTTATGACAAAATATGCATGATTAAAAAATGACAATATAGCACCTACAAAAAATATCACATTGCTAATATAGCCAAGGTGACGATATATACACGATAGTACTGTAACGAAAATAAGAAGATAGCCAAAATGACAATATGTTCGTAATGACAATACTGCCACTATGTATATATATTCTCCATGACACTATAGCTACAATGACAGTAAAGCTATCTTCACAAAAGCATAAAATTGAAAATACAGCAAACAACAATATAGCCACCATGACAATACAGCCATCTTGACAATAAAGTCATGATATAAATCAATCGCCAGGACATTAGAAACGCGTTGAGAGTAATTTACAGACTTTATAGATATCATGAAAATATTGCCCCCATGTCAATATATTTGCTATGACAATTTAGCCATTATGATAATACAGGCACGTCGACAATGTATTCACTATGACAATAAAACTACCATGATCATATAACTGATATGACAATATAGTCAAAGGAAAAATATAGAAACATTCAACTTATATTCACAAAGGCAATATAACCACCTGACAATATAGATAGTGTAAATAAATAGTCGTTTTCGGATCATAGGAAACATATAGACTCCAGGACAATATAATCTCTGTGAAAAAACAGTGACTCAGACAGGATTTATCATTATAATATAGTCATAACTTTATAGCTGTCATGTGATTGTAGTCACCATGACAAAATTATCACAATGAAATAAAACGACATTACAATATAGTTACCATAATTATACACCAATCATGATTATATAATCAGCAGGTTGACATAAACAATATCACAGTGTAAAAACCATGACAATATAAGGATGTGATGATATGATATCTGTTCACTTACACTTACAATACCAAACATGCCGCCATGAAAATATTATTATCATGATCATATAATGACAACAATATTGTAGCTAATAGCAAAATATATCCCGAACGACAAAGTTAACCATAGCAATATAGCCATCAAGTTGATATAGCGACCAAGATAATGTAGCCAGGACGGCATTATATTGAAAATAACGATACAGCCACCATGCCAATGTCTTCACCATGACAATGTAGCTACCATGAAAATATAGTAACCTTGACTATATACCTACCATGATAAAATATTTGAATTGAAAAATATCTACAACAAGAGTTTAGCTGCTAAAACACGATGTCACATTTCCAATATCGCCAAAATGTTATTATTACCATCATGACAATATACCGCCAGAAAAGAAATATATATATACCCACTACTTGACAATATAGCTATTCTGACAATATTGCCAACATGAAAAGACAGTCACCTCCTTGTTATATAACAAAAATGACAAATAGCCATCATGGCAGTATGGTGACCTAACAATACAGCCACCATGGCAATATAGTGACCTAACAATACAGCCGTCATGGCAATATAGTGACCTAACAATACAGCCGTCATGGCAATATAGTTACCATAACAATGTGATCTTAATGACAATATAGCCAACATGACTATATAGTCACAATGACAATACAACCATCGTGACAATACAGATAACATGACAGTACCGTCTCTAAGACAATATTGCCATCAATTCAACAAATTAAATGACAATATAGATATTATGGCAACACAGTCACCATGACAATATACTCAGAAATGCAATATAATCGCCATAATGAAATCATCCTCTCATGAAAATATAGCCACCTTACCATTTTGGTTTCCATTACAATGTAGCCACAGTAATAAAAGATTTACCAAGACAGTACTGAAACCATAACAATATAGCATATCATGGCAATGTAGTCAACTGATAATTTAATCAACATGACAATTTCTCTTCTATAATGGCAAATCCTGAAGGGCAATATGAACACCATTAAAAAAGCTTCTATTGAAATACAGTCACTATGACATTATAGATATCATGATAGAAAATCACCATGACAATATAGTTATCATGGCAATATAACCACTATGACATTATAGTCATAATGACAATATAGTCACTGTGACAATATTGTTACCATGATAATATAATTATCATAATAATATATTGCTTATGAAAATTATGCATGAGTTAAATAATGACAATATATCACCTATAGATAAAGATCACCTTGCCAGTATAGCTAAAGTGACGATATATACATCATAGCAATGTAACTAAAATGAAAAGATAGCCAAAATGACGGTATGTTCATAATGACAATACTGCCACTATGAAAATATGTTCCCCAACTGCCACTATGAAAATATGTTCCCCAACTGCCACTATGAAAATATGTTCCCATGACACTATAGCTATACTGACAATAAAGCCATATTCACATAAGAGTAACATTGAAAATACAGCTACATTGTCATGGTGGCTGTATTGTCATTTTCAATATAATGCCATCCTAACTACATTATCTTGGTCGCTATATTTACTTGCTGGCTATATTGCTATGGTTGATTTAGTCGTTGGGAATATATTATGTCATTAACTACAATTTTGTTTTAATCATATGATCATAATAATCATATTATCATCGCGGCTTATTTGGTAATGTGAGTGCAAGTGTTTGGATGTCTTATCATTGTAAGACTCACGCACACTACCATTAATTTTTCATTAGATATTTGTCATTATCATTTTACTGTGAGTTACATAGAGTTAGATGCATGTTGCCACGGGCTCACTGTTCCCACGGGCTACTGTTAATCAGGATGTTTGAACACGTAAGAGCTGATCTGTTATTTGAACACGTTGTTGAATGGGTGTTGACGGACTCCCATATAACCCCTGTCAGTGTGACCTGAGGGGACACACTGGCCAGCATCGTCACACTGTTCACTAGAGTGTGTCGTAGTGTGTCATAAGACTATAGCCCAGAGTACTACAGATGGACGTACACGTTTTGTTGTAATAAATCTACAAAGGCCGCCTGATCTTCATTGAGTACCACAGACGAAGAAGACCTGATTACCTTCCTCTCAACTCAACCTTACAAATGGTGGCAGTGACGTAAGAACCCACGTGACCACACACGACCGTCACATCTACTTCATATTTCTACGCCTGGTGTTGCCAGCAGTCATACAAGCCTACCTGACACAGTCCTGGTGCTCCCTCCTGTGGACGTTAAGGGCGGAACCCCATGGCCGGCTACGTTCTCCATCACCCGTACGTCAATGCAGTGAAGATACGCCTTTATTGCATTGCTGACACTGTGTCGCTTGCAAGGGCATCAAGACAGCGCCACCGCCGTGCAGTGTTGTCATCACATCCAGACATGTCAAGCAAGGTCAGCCATCCTGCCAACACCAACGTGGAGGTCATCTTGTCAACCGCTCCAGAGACGCGTCATCATCAGCCGTGGCGACATCCCAGACGTCAGCATCGCCTGGTCCAGCCCTTGTCGCTCACTCAACTTTCCTACTAGCCAGCCGCTACTCTGCACACATCTTCACCTCGCTACACTCAGCCAGCCGCTACACTGCACACGCCTCCACCTCGCTACGCTACACCCAAGACGTCTTCGTGAGCGAATCTCCCATTCAGGTAGGAACTATGTCAAAATGGTTCACTCTGTGAGATATGCTCCTTTTGTGTGTTACTAGTTCCTAGTCTATAAATATAGACATCTATATATTTTGGGTAATATGATTATTCATCTTTGTAGTTCAGCAAATTAATCTAAGTTTTCAGTTATTCTCGCATATATTCTTTCTTATGTTTTCATACATTGGTACTATTGTTTTTAGTGATAATTACTTTCATATATAGAGTCCATTACTGATATGTTATACTATTATGTGCACCTCTCATATACAGAGTCTTGTATGCATATGTTATACTGTTATGCCAGCCTTTTATTGCCTTCATTTCATTACAATATTTTCAAATGATATTCATGTTATGTATTTTGCATTAGGTCAATAGTGTTAATTATATCTTAAATATTTTTAGGGGGTTATTACTTACACACTTTACGTAAGATTGTATTACATTTCCAAAGAAATTCCACGCGGTAATCGTAAAGGTTCATATGTACTTAGGAATTGACCTAGAATCTCTTATTATAAACGGAACCAGCCTTCTAAAATGGCGACGTCACACAAAGTTGTTTTGACAGATTCTGGTAACACAGATAACCCACAGAAACCTCCTTACACGTTACCACACCCACCTCCCACCTCCACCTCCACATCACAGAAACTCGGGACAACCAATTCCTTCACAAAAACTGTTTTTACACCAAAACAAGCTAGGGAACCACACGAGCTATTTGATGGTAAACTGTCAAATTCTGATCAGTGGATTAGAAATGCAGAGGACATTGTTGAACATAATGGTGATTCAGGAGACAGAGCGCTTATATCGGCTGCTAAAAATCTCATTGATTTCAACCAGCCTAACAATTAAGCTAGGGTTGTCTATGACTCAGATGACATTGGAAACTGTACATCTTGGGAGGAATTTAAAACGTTGTTTACATCAGGTTGTGAGGAATCATTCTCAGATAGTTTACTACACGTCCTTTTACGTGCTCTTAACACAACATACTTGGATGATACGTCAGTCCCTGATCACTGGAGTACCTTACATGGAAGAATGAGATTAGTTAGGCAGGATTATGAATCCTCACCCTGGATATCAGCCATGATGAATCCTGAAACTCATGTGCAAACATTCATGCGTTTATTACACATAACCTTCATTCTCAAGGACCTGACCTCCAGACGTAAGACGATGGTTACTTAATGAGAACATCGACCCATCATTGTGGGTCGGTAACAAAAGTGTTGAATTACACTCAAAAGAAAGGTGGTTATTCCAACACCAAGACACTGGGGAGAGTGTCGGCTTCCCAAAGTGTGACGTAACATTCTAGTGGTCAACACAATCATTCTTCTCACGGTCAAATACAGTGATTCAGTGATGACAAAAACTCACATAAAGTGACGTGTTTCCGGTGTGGCCAACCAGGACATAAAGCGAATGTGTGTCCTTACACATGGGACTCATTCTCACGTGAGCCTCGACCAGAACCAACGCAGTCAACGACCCATGTCATCACAACCTCGGTCGTCACAATTCTGCCGACCTAGTCATGATTTCCTCCAGTCAGACATCAGGCTGACCTTCACCCGCTCGCGCCCAACACCACCAAGCAGGTGTTCATATCATAGCAACGCTAGACACACTTCAGCGGAATGTCGAGCATTAGCTAGACAGACGTCATCTAACACAGGTTCATCATGTCATTATCAACAATGACAATCTCTCGCTCATGACAAGACTCCATCACATAAGGAACTCTTAAGACGTTTTCGTTCTTCGACATTTTCTCACATTACAAGTTTCGATTTAGTGGGTTCTTTCCAGGATAAGAAAATCACAATCTTTCTAGACACCAGCGCGGAAGCAGATGTCATTCATTGTGTTTTTATTCAACCATTAATGGGGCGCACTCAACTTGTTCAATGCTCGGACTTTTACCCATCCCTTCAAAGTATCTCAAATGAAAATCTCGACGTAAGGGGCACTATTAAAATGAACATTCGCATAGGCGACTCGGTCATTACCGTAACCCCTTACATTGTTCGTGGTGTAACTTTTCCTGCTAACTTGTTACTAGGACGCCACTCTATGTGTGGCACAACATAAGATCTGTCCTATTTATCATGTGGTTTGTGTTGATAATACGTTCCTGCCATTGTCAGAGAAGAGTTCTCACTCAGTCAGAGTCATTAATACATCTGCTCCCACGTTGGCCCTGCTTCACAGTACACAATACGCATCCTTTCTACTTGTCCACGTGATCATTGCCCTGGTAAACTGAAAACCAACATGACTCTGCATAGTGACACATTAACGAAGGTTCCTCTCTCACTTTCTCGAACATGGATGAATGATCATGGACTGAGACATAGTCAGGGTGATCTCGCACTAAGAGTAGTTGCTGAACCTTCATCACTAACTGTCACACGACTATCCATGATGGACGCCTCTATTCATGAGACCGCAGATGGAGAGGTCACCATATACATTGCCAATACGGGACCCCGCTCCTGTCCGTCTCCGTAGAGGGGCCAAGCTTGTGGAATTCTCCGTTTTGAAGTCCGGAATTCAAGACGAGGAGTTGCATGAGTTTAACATCCGTCTAGTCTCACATTCCATTAACCCACCACCACCTACTCCTCCTACCCCTGACTCAGCAGTGCACGGCTTGAGTCAGCTCCCCACCATCACCCCTGACATGATATCCAAGGTAGGATTAACCAAACATGTTGACCAGTTAACAGACTTACTTAACCAGTATAGGTCTACTATTGCCTTATCAGGAGAACCACTCGGTAGAACTCATCTGGATGTTCACATTATTAACTTAGAGAAAAACACACGTCCCATTGACGTCCCAGCCTATCGATTGACACACGCGCACAGAGACATAGCAAACAAACTTGTTCAGGACATGTTGAAAGATAAGGTTATAGAGGAATCACGATCACCATGGAATTCACCACTTCTGATCGTTCCGAAAAAGGACGGAACTTTTAGACCAATCATAGATTTTAGAAAACTCAACAACAAGGTCACTTTGAAAGATGGTTTCCCATTACCAGTGGTATCAGAGCTTCTTCATAGCCTCGGTAACAATAAGGTATTTTCAACTTTGGATTTATTGAGCGGATTTTGGCAGATTCCCTTGTCAGAGGAAAGCCGCCCCCTGACTGTGTTCAGTACGCCAGATGGTCATTGGCAGTTCATATGCATCATGGCCTTCGGTCTTCATTCCTCACCGGTGATCACCTTCTCAAGGTTAATGACTAACATTTGTCGTCACATGTTGGGCCAAGATGTATTGGTTTATCTTGATGATATAATTGTCATGTCTCCAGATATTGCTTCTCATTTCAAAAGTCTTGAGAGAGTATTATTACGACTTAAGGATGCAAACCTAAAAGTCAAGTTGTCCAAATGTTCTTTTCTACAAACAAGAATTAATTACTTAGGTCACACCGTTGATGAAAACGGTATTCAACCTAATGCACATAAAGTAAACACAATTGTAGAATGGCCAGTCCCTTCCACAACAGACAAGGTCAAATCCTTCCTTGGTTTAGCAGGATATTATCGAAGATTTATCGCTAATTTCGCGAAGATCGCAAGCCCCCTCACTTCACTTCTGAAGCAGAGAGTTACATTCCAATGGTCTACAGCGCAAGACAATGTGTTTAACTTACTCAAGCAACACTTGATCGAGGCGCCTATCCTTCGATTTCCCAACTTTGAGAAACCCTTCATTTTGCACACAAAAGATGCTGGTAAACAGTCTTGCAGCTGTACTTATGTAGGGGTCAAATAAGGGTAGACTTTTTCCCATAGCTTATGCGAGTCATTCATGTTCAAAGACGGAATCGAAATACTCAATAACTGAGTTAGAAGGCCTTACAGTTGTTTGGACACTCAAACATCTTAAGGAATACATATATGGTTACCCTACCACAGTTTATACAGATCACAGAGCATTGTTAGGTAGTTTTCAACGACAAGATCCTACAGGAAAGTTTCAGAAATGGTTTTTAACTATATAAACATTTGACCCAGATTTTCGTTTTGTTTCTGGCTCATCCAATGTAGTTGCAGACGCGCTTTCCCGCAGAGTGGGTGCAGTCACTGTAGATAATAGCCTCGTAGATGTTGATATAGAGAGGTTGAGACAGCATCAACGAGATGACCCAGTCTGGGGTCCTGTCATAGAATTCCTAGAGGGAAGACGATCTTCCTTGGATGTTAACACAGTTGTTCCAGTCAGAGAATTGTATCTAGCACAGTGAGGAAGTCTTATACAGGGACGCGAAATTAGGAGTGTTGTTAAACAAACAATCATTCCAACATCATTAGTACAGGATTTTGTGAAAATAGCACATGACTCACCCCAGACCGTACACCCAGGCCGCACACCCAGGCCGTACACCCAGGCCGCACACCCAGGCCGTACACCCAGGCGACCCCTGGCCGCAAACCCAGGCCGTACACCCAGGCCGTACACCCAGGCGACCCCTGGCCGTACACCCAGGCCGTACACCCAGGCCGTACACCCAGGCGACCCAAGGCCGTACACCCAGGCCGCACACCCAGGCCGCACACCCAGGCCGTACACCCAGGCGATCCCTGGCCGCACACCCAGGCCGTACACCTAGGCCGCACACCAAGGCGACCCCAGGCCGTACACCCAGGCCGCACACCCAGGCCGTACACCCAGGCCGTACACCCAGGCGACCCCAGGCCGTACACCCAGGCCGCACACCCAGGCCGCACACCCAGGCCGTACACCCAGGCGACCCCTGGCCGCACACCCAGACCGTACACCCAGGCCGTACACCCAGGCCGTACACCCAAGCCGCACTCCCAGGCCGCACACCCAGGCCGCACACCCAGGCCGCACACCCAGGCCGCACACCCAGGCCGCACACTCAGGCGACACCAGGCCGTACACCCAGGCCGCACACCCAGGCCGCACACCCAGCCGTACAAACCCAGGCCGTACACCCAGGCGTACACCAAGGCCGTACACCCAGGCCGACACACAGGCCGCACACCCAGCGCACACCCAGGCCGTCACCCAGGCCGCACACCCAGGCCGACACCCAGGCCGCTACACCCAGGCCTACACCCAGGCCGTACACCCAGGCCCACACCAGGCCGAACACCCAGGCCGCACACCCAGGCCCGAACACCCAGGCCGCACACCCAGGCCGTACACCCAGGCCGACACCCAGGCCGCACACCCCAGGCCGACACACCAGGCCGCACACCCAGGCCTGTACACCCAGGTGACCCCCAGGCCGTCACACCCCAGGCCGCACACCCAGGCCGTACACCCAGGCCGCACACCAGGCGCACACCCAGGGCCGTACAACCAGGCCGCCGCACACCCAGGCCACACACCCAGGCCGCACACCCAGGCCGTACACCTAGGCGACCCCTGGCCGCACACCTAGGCCGTACACCCAGGCCGTACACCCAGGCCGCACACCCAGGCCGCACACCCAGGCCGCACACCCAGACCGTACACCCAGGCCGCACACCCAGGCCGTACACCCAGGCGACCCCAGGCCGCACACCCAGGCCACACACCCAGGCCGCACACCTAGGCCGTACACCCAGGCCGTACACCCAGGCCGTACACCCAGGCGACCCCAGACCGTACACCCAGGCCGCACACCCAGGCCGTAAACCCAGGCGACCCCAGGCCGCACACCTAGGCCACACACCCAGGCCGCACACCCAGACCGTACACCCAGGCCGCACACCCAGGCCGTACACCCAGGCCGCACACCCAGGCCGTACACCCAGGCGACCCCAGGCCGCACACCCAGGCCACACACCCAGGCCGCACACCCAGGCCGTACACCCAGGCGACCCCTGGCCCGCACACCCAGCCGTGCACCCAGGCCGTACACCCAGGCCGCACACCCAGGCCGTACACCCAGGCCGCACACCAGGCCGCACACCTAGGCCGCACACCCAGGCGACCCCAGGCCGTACACCCAGGTCGCACACACAGGCGACCCCAGGCCGCACACCAGGTCGCACACACAGGCGACCCCAGGCCGTACACCCAGGCCGCACACCCAGGCCGTACACCCAGGCCCGTACACCCAGGCCGCACACACAGGCCACACACACAGGCCGCACACCCAGGCCGCACACACAGGCCCGCACACCCAGGCCGTACACCCAGGCGTACACCAGGCCGCACACCCAGGCCGCACACCCAGGCCGAACACCCAGGCCGTACACCAAGGCCGCACAACCCAGGCCGCTCACCTAGGCCGTACACCCAGGTGACCCCAGGCCCCACACCCAGGCCGCACACCCAGGCCGCACACTCAGGCCGTACACCCAGGCCGTTACACCCAGGCCGTACACCCAGGCCGACACCCAGGCCGCACACCCAGGCCGTACACCCAGGCCACACACCCAGGCCGTACACCCAGGTGACCCCAGGCCTCACACCCAGGCCGCACACCCAGGCCGCACACCCAGGCCGTACACCCAGGCCGGACACACAGGCCGTACACCCAGGCCGCACAACCAGGCCGAACACCCAGGCCGCACACCCAGGCCGTACACCCAGGTGACCCCAGGCCGCACACCCAGGCCGCACACACAGGCCGTACACCCAGGTGACCCCAGGCCGCACACCCAGGCCGCACACCCAGGCGCAGATACATGCTATAAGCAAAATCGTTTGAGGTATTTTTGGCCAAGATGCAGAAAAAACATTACAGATCATATTTTGAGGTGCCAAACCTGTAACATTCACAAGGGAAGTCCCACTACCCCGCAGACTGTGTTGAAATACCCTTTATCTGCATACCCATGGGAAAGAATTCATATAGGCATATTAGGAGGTTTTCCTAGGTTCATGGCAGGCTACACATACATAATTACTGATGCCTTCACGAGATATTGTGAATTAGTTTCAGTTCAAAATAAAGACGCAGCCACGGTCGCTAAGACGTTGAAGAAACATATCTTAGATATAATGCGCCGAAGATTTTAGTCGCAGATAATGGAGAGGGAATTTTATAAGTTATTATTAGAAGAACTTTGTAAATTGTACAAATAAGTAAATGTAATATAATGGCATATCACCCAGCCTCGAATGGCCTCGGTTTTGATAAAGTGTTGCCGTATGACATAATAGCGTCCCCTCCTTCATGTCCAGCGGTCCAGAGATCAGTTGTTGCGGAAAAATATCGCACGACTCAATTGATTCATCAAAGGATCAAGGAAAATCTAGGTGAAGCCACTACAACCTTCACGAACCAGGCTGATAAATCCACGAAACCATCAAAGGTACGTGGCTCCCGGACTCTTGGTAATGGTGCAGGAATTTAACTCTACAAGTGAGGTTCCTAAACTTGACCCAAAATGTTCTGGTCCCTATAGAGTATTAGCTCATTTAAAGGGACATAAGTTCAGGGTTCGACATCTAAATACAAGTGACATTCGTGAAGAACATGAGGACCACTTGAAAGTTTTACAGTATTCTGAACATGATCATCCCGGTACCACAACAGACAGTATTCCTCAAACCCCAAACAATGTCACTCAACCAACTTCTACCACTGTTCAGACTGTCCCCACACCACAACCGACCACCCTCACAACACCACCACACACACATCAGTATTCATTAAGACCTCATCTTTAAGAAGTTGCTAAGTTTATCATTTTCCAGGTTCTTCCTTCTCATGTCCTTATGGTGTCTTCCTGTATATGACACCATGGCAGTACCAGGCGCCCTTCTCACGACTCCCCGCGGGGTCCGCCTCGTGAGGGACACAGTCTCAGTTAAGTTGGGCCTGGAGGGTCTGCCCTACACTTACGATAATTTAGTAAAACTACTGGAGGCCGTACCTCGCTTACGGTCTAACTTACTCAAGTTTTACACCAGTGTAACGATCAGAAACTCTAGTGTTGCTCCTCCTCCAACTTTGTTACAACAGTGGACCTGGAAACTGAATAGTACCTGCGTGATTCTGTATGACATAATACAAGACATTGAATCTCCAGTAAATACTAATGCCAGGATGAACACAAAAAGCAGAGGAGAAGCAAAAGAGGTCTGCTTAATTGTGTAGGTTCCCTCTAATCATATTTATTTGGTACTGCTACTCAGAAAGAACTTAATTCAGTTAGGAATCAGATTAAATCCTAACAATTTTAACAACTTCTTAACAACAGGTATATTAAAGCTGAAGCTAAGATCTTAAAACAACATTCTAGGTATTTGAATGACATAATGTTAACTGTTAATAACTTGACACAACATGTAGCACTACTGTCAAAGTCTCTTAATCCCATATATGCTATGGTGACTATTTCCACATATGTTGATAGTTTATATACCCAAATCACATATTATGCACATTATTTCACTGGTTTATTGGAAGATGTTAATACTGTGGTAAACCAAGTTGTCAGGCCATCATTTTCCCCTTATGTGGAACTCAGACGTATTATTCAGCAAGAGATGATGATGATGATGATGATGATGATGATGATGACACAGTTGGACTGCAGCCCAGCCACCCAGCTGGCCCAGTACAGCAGGTGGCCACGTATTACTTCTTACTAACGTTTGATGTGATTCTCGAAGCGGTCATTATCCATGTACCATTCACTGACTCCATTACTTGTAAACGTAATATCATTCCCTTTTAATTATACAAAAGAGTTGCAAAGAATTCTCATTCATAATAATGACAACATGAACTTTCTCTTATATAATGTTAACTCCTCGTTGACTGCACATCCCTCCTTGCATGATCTAGCATTGTGCCATAAACCATTGCTTGACAACTTGATTTGCCCCACAATACTATGGTTGTTCCTACTTTACAAACAGATTCATGCGTGTTCAACCTACTTCTTGTATCTGAACAAAGTGTTCTTAATTGTTGTTCTTTCAAGGAAATTGTTGTCAATGAATCTTGGATTAAGAATATGGACCATTATCATGTACTGTTTATACCAGACCCACAAAATGTTCTTATTCATTGCCCACATAACCTTCCCAAATCTTACTTGTTTCTGGGATACATTCAGTTAGGAAGACAATGTGCTCTTATCAGTTCCAATTTGACATTGTTTGGAACTGATGATCATTACTTGGGACAAATGAATAGAACAATCCCGAGTATAGAACGAATCCCTCATAACATTAACCTCTCACTCAATGATGAAGTAAAGGTGCCACATCTTCCATCTAAGGTTGAGGACGATTTAGATTCTCCAATAAATGTTTTGCCTTTTGTTTCTTTTAAGTCTACCTTCATATTTCTGGAATTTCCATGATTTCATTGTGTATTGTATTCATCATCATCATCATCATGTTATTCATAGTATTTATCTTATATTGTCCTCTACAACAATATAAATTTCCTACATCCTCGTTGGATATTTAGGAAGTAGTTACAACAGCAGCATTTCCTTATTTATGGAGAAATTTGACTTCACAATAATATGTATTTAATAAGTTGTTTGGATCTTTATCATTTTATTTGTATACTGATATTCTACTGTATGTCATTCATAATATCTATATTACTTTCCTTACATATGTGAATTTATGAATGCTCTAATAATTGTTTAGTGTATTACCTGTGTTCTCAACCATACTTACATGATGTAATTATCTATTGTAATTATCTATTATTGACTTATTTTTTCATTGTTGTATTTAATACTACTTCATGTATAGCCATAACTTATTATGGCTAACAGGCGCTTGAATATGTTGGTGGCCGAGCAACATGTAAGACTGACACACACAGACACACACACACACACACACACACACACACACACACATGCCGTATTTCTATTTATCATCATTTTACTGTGAGTTACATATACTTAGTTGCATCACAGATAATGTTCCCACGGGCCATCTGTTCTTACGAGCTTCTGTTAATCATGATGTTTGAACACGTAAGATCTGATCTGTTGTTTGAACACGTAAGAGCTGATCTGTTGTTTGAACACGTAAGATCTGATCTGTTGTTTGAACACGTAAGATCTGATCTTTTGTTTGAACACGTAAGAGCTGATCTGTTGTTTGAACACGTAAGAGCTGATCTGTTGTTTGAACACGTAAGATCTGATCTGTTGTTTGAACACGTAAGATCTGATCTTTTGTTTAAACACGTAAGATCTGATCTGTTGTTTGAACACGTAAGATCTGATCTGTTGTTTGAACACGTAAGATCTGATCTTTTGTTTAAACACGTAAGATCTGACCTGATGTTTGAACACGTAAGATCTGATCTGTTGTTTGAACACGTAAGATCTGATCTGTTGTTTGAACACGTGAGAGCTGATCTGTTGTTTGAACACGTAAGATCAGATCTGTTGTTAAAACACGTAAGATCTGACCTGTTGTTTGAACACGTAAGATCTGATCTGTTGTTTGAACATGTAAGAGCTGATCTGTTGTTTGAACACGTAAGAGCTGATCTGTTGTTTGAACACGTAAGAGCTGATCTGTTGTTTGAAAATGTAAAAGCTGATATGTTATTTGAACATGCCTCACTGTAAACATGGTCAGCACTCACTTGCCTCACTGTAAACATGGTCAGCACTCACTTGCCTCACTGTAAACATGGTCAGCACTCACTTGCCTCACTGTAAACATGGTCAGCACTCACTTGCCTCACTGTAAACATGGTCAGCACTCACTTGCCTCACTGTAAACATGTTAGACGATCATTTGCCTCATTGTAAACATGTTAAACGCTCATTTGCCTCACTGTAAACATGGCCAGCACTCACTTGCCTCACTGTAAACATGTTAAACGCTCTTTTGCTTCACTGTAAACATGTTAAACGCTCTTTTGCCTCACTGTAAACATGGTCAGCACTCACTTGCCTCTCTGTAAACATGTTAAACGCTCATTTGCCTCACTGTAAACTCGGTCAACACTCACATGCCTCACTGTAAACATGTTAGACGCTCATTTGCCTCGCTGTAAACATGGTCAGCACTCACTTGCCTCCCTGTAAACATGGTCAACACTCACTTGCCTCACTGTAAACATGGTAAACACTCACTTGCCTCACTGTAGATATGGTAAACACTCACTTGCCTCACTGTAAACATGGTAAACACTCACTTGCCTCACTGTAAACACAAAAAGAAGAGTTAACACGCAAAAATATAAACACAAATAAGACTTGTGGGAGGGAATGGGGGAAATGCTTTACTAAAATAAAAGCAATATTACCATCAATTTAAGAGCCTTATATATTTTCTTTTATAATTTCTAGTACTTTATTATAATTTCCCCCAAAAGGCATATCTTAAAATTAGCGTATAAAAAATACAGCGCTGGTGGCGGATTCATGTGAGAAACTGCAGAAGCTGGTGACGGAGTTTGGTAAAGTGTGTGGAAGAAGAAAGTTAAGAGTAAATGTGAATAAGAGCAAGGTTATTAGGTACAGTAGGGTTGAGGGTCAAGTCAATTGGGAGGTGAGTTTGAATGGAGAAAAACTGGAGGAAGTGAAGTGTTTTAGATATCTGGGAGTGGATCTGTCAGCGGATGGAACCATGGAAGCGGAAGTGGATCATAGGGTGGGGGAGGGGGCGAAAATTCTGGGAGCCTTGAAAAATGTGTGGAAGTCGAGAACATTATCCCGGAAAGCAAAAATGGGTATGTTTGAAGGAATAGTGGTTCCAACAATGTTGTATGGTTGCGAGGCGTGGGCTATGGATAGAGTTGTGCGCAGGAGGATGGATGTGCTGGAAATGAGATGTTTGAGGACAATGTGTGGTGTGAGGTGGTTTGATCGAGTAAGTAACGTAAGGGTAAGAGAGATGTGTGGAAATAAAAAGAGCGTGGTTGAGAGAGCAGAAGAGGGTGTTTTGAAATGGTTTGGGCACATGGAGAGAATGAGTGAGGAAAGATTGACCAAGAGGATATATGTGTCGGAGGTGGAGGGAACGAGGAGAAGAGGGAGACCAAATTGGAGGTGGAAAGATGGAGTGAAAAGGATTTTGTGTGATCGGGGCCTGAACATGCAGGAGGGTGAAAGGAGGGCAAGGAATAGAGTGAATTGGAGCGATGTGGTATACAGGGGTTGACGTGCTGTCAGTGGATTGAATCAAGGCATGTGAAGCGTCCGGGGTAAACCATGGAAAGCTGTGTAGGTATGTATATTTGCGTGTGTGGACGTGTGTATGTACATGTGTATGGGGGGGGTTGGGCCATTTCTTTCGTCTGTTTCCTTGCGCTACCTCGCAAACGCGGGAGACAGCGACGAGGTATAAAAAAAAAATATATATATATATATATATATATACATATATATATATATATATATATATATATATATATATATATATATATATATATATATATACAGTTAACCAAGCAAAAAGATCCAGAAATTTTGGTAAGCGACGAGGCTACGTCACAGCAGGCCGGCCTAACTTGCACAAAGTAAAGGTTAGTCTCTATTTAAAGCATTATTTCATTTTTCGTAATCTTAAATACTTTCTTATAATTTCTCCTGAAAACACATATTTTGAAATTAGCTTACAAAAGTACGTTAGGTTCATGTTATTGTCAAAAATTATATAGTTTAGCCGCGTAGCTGATAAACTATGTATTACTTACTTTTCGACTTTCTCCATTCTTTAATTGTGTTTGTAAATTAAATACCTGGAGAACATACCTGGAGAATATGACGAATTTTGTTTTGCTAAATATCAAAGACTATAAACGAAAGACAGGAAAGTGGCTGCCTCGAGGTGTGATTTGATCA
The DNA here is from genome assembly GCF_036320965.1 of Panulirus ornatus. Classification (NCBI taxonomy): domain Eukaryota; kingdom Metazoa; phylum Arthropoda; class Malacostraca; order Decapoda; family Palinuridae; genus Panulirus; species Panulirus ornatus. The sequence goes on from NC_092235.1 coordinate 2,051,560, forward strand.
ACTAACAAACGAACGCACAAATGTTTTTTCGGATCCCCGCTAGATGGCTCTGTCAAGGGTCGTCTGACGCGTCACATTCAAATCAGTTTACACAAAACTTGACAATGGCCGTTATCCATGTGTGATATGCAAGAGGAGGAAAACTCCTCATACACATCTTAGCTTATCTCTCGTATCAACTCTTGCTGTCGCCCTAAACCTTCCTCTCGTGTCCAGTCTCTCTCATCCGAAGGCTATCTCTCCTTCACAGTCTCTCTCATCCGAAGGCTATCTCTCCTTCACAGTCTCTCTCATCCGAAGGCTATCTCTCCTTCACAGTCTCTCTCATCCGATGTCTCTCTCTCGTATCCATCCTAACTCTCATCCCAAGCGTTTCTCTCGTGTCCAGCCTTTCTCACAGCAAACCTCTCTCTCCTTCACAGCCGTACGTTTCCTCAACCTCTTCCTTGTGTCCAGCTTCTCTTATCATAAGATTATGTCTCATTCACAGCATCATTCTCATCCCAAGCGACCCTCATGTCCAGCTTCTCTCATCCCAAGCCTCTCTATCCTTCAAAGCCTCACTCTCATCCCGGGCCTCCCTCTCATGTCCAGCCTAACTCTTATCCCAGAGGTCTATCCCATATCCAGCATGTCTCATCCCAAGCGCCTCTCTCCAGTCCTGCCTGACTCCCGTCCCAAGCCTCTCTCTCCTGTCCAGCCTGACTCCCGTCCCAAGCCTCTCTCTCCTGTCCAGCCTGACTCTCATCCCAAGCCTCTCTCTCCTGTCCTGCCTGACTCTCGTCCCAAGCCTCTCTCTCCTGTCCTGCCTGACTCTCGTCCCAAGCTTCTCTCTCTCGAGTCCACCCTAACTCTCATGACAATTATCTTTCTCCGTCACGGTGTCTTACAATAAGCCTCTATTTCCTTCACAGACTTTTTCACATCTAAAGCCTCTCTCTCGTGTCCAGCTTCTCTCTCTCTCTCTCTCTCTCTCTCTCTCTCTCTCTCTCTCTCTCTCTCTCTCTCTCTCTCTCTCTCTCTCTCTCTCTCTCTCTCTCTCCAGTATGGAATAATTCAGTTAATCAGTTATGATCATAACGCAGTGGTATATCATGCTACCTTCTCAACCAGTGATCTCTCCCTGGCCAGGTAACATACCAACATTGATTAACCCATGTCACCTGCTTTGTGAGAGTAAGTAAGATTTATAATATCATTCTTCAACATTAGGAATAATATAGTCATGGTAAGTCGGGAGGCTGGAGCATAGATATATCCTTACTGTTGTCTTTATGACTGAAAGTGAAGGGATGCATGTCCTTGGTGATGGATGCATGAACATATTCATGTTCATTCTACCTTATGACTTTCATGTAAACATTTCCTTCCGCCATATCAATCCTGCAAGGTATTTTTTCTACCTGTTTTCCGTGCTGAGTGTTGCCGGAGGGAGTGGAGGATGGGGAGGGAACCTTTGCTTTGCGCTCCGTTTCTTCTACTGCTGTTATGGCAATACATTTTGTTAAGTAGTGTTAAGGCCAGACCTCCTGGCTGTGTGTTCTGTGTATCTATGTAACTCCAAGCCTTTCTCGCGCCTGGCCTGGCTTCATCCTTAGCTTATCTCTCGTATCAACTCTTGCTGTCGCCCTAAACCTTCCTCTCGTGTCCAGTCTCTCTCATCCGAAGGCTATCTCTCCTTTACAGTCTCTCTCATCCGATGTCTCTCTCGTATCCATCCTAACTCTCATCCCAAGCGTTTCTCTCGTGTCCAGCCTTTCTCACAGCTAACCTCTCTCCCCTTCACAGCCTTACGTTTCCTCAACCCCTTCCTTGTGTCCAGCTCCTCTTATCATAAGTTTATGTCTCATTCACAGCGTCATTCTCATCCCAAGCCTCTCTCATTTATAGCCTTTTTCACATCCCAAGCCTCCTCCGCCTGTTCTGCCTTTCTCACATAAAGTCTCTCTCTCTTTCAAATGTTCATTCCTCACAAACCTATCTCATGTTCAGACTCCCTCATCCCAAGCCTCTCTCTCTCTGGTACAACCCAACCCTCATCCCAAGCCTCTCTCTCTCTGGTACAACCCAACCCTCATCCCAAGCCTCTCTCTCTCTGGTACAACCCAACCCTCATCCCAAGCCTCTCTCTCTGGTACAACCCAACCCTCATCCTAAGCCTCTCTCTCTGGTACAACCCAACCCTCATCCCAAGCCTCTCTCTCTGGTACAACCCAACCCTCATCCTAAGCCTCTCTCTCTGGTACAACCCAACCCTCATCCCAAGCCTCTCTCTCTGGTACAACCCAACCCTTATCCAAAGCCTCTCTCTCTCTGGTACAACCCAACCCTCATCCCAAGCCTCTCTCTCTGGTACAACCCAACCCTCATCCCAAACCTCTCTCTCCTTCAAAGCCTCATTCTCCGGCCAAACATCTTGTGTTCAGCCTCTCTCATCCCGAGCCTTTCTCTCCTACAAAGCCTCACTATCATCCCAGGCCTGCCTCTCCCTCCCTCTGCACCAGCGGTATTTCAACATTTTCAGTGTTGCAGGTCCACATGAATTTGGGGAAGAATTAGAGAAATTATGGAACTCTTTATAATGTGTCTCATTTTCTCAATATTGCTTGAAATCTTACAATTGCACGTGCCGGGCTACCACAATAACCGCCACCTGATTGCCACTCTCCTGGAGGAGGAGGAAGAAGCCGATGTTGTGATAGTAAACATCACATGATGCATCACTAATGGTCATAACATCAAACATTATGGCTACACATCCCGACAATCACCAGACTGTGTGTGGCACAGCACGAAGGACGGAGTCGCCCGCCAGTCTTGTACGAAGCACAATACAATATCTCACTACTTCCTGCCGCTTTCAATACTTTCTATCAGTCAAGATACTCACACTACGTGCGTACGTACGTACATCGTTCTATTATCCTTTGTACATCTTCACAACTGGCATTTTGGACCTTATCTGAAGGAGTCACATCAAATGGTTATCAAGGACACAGAACACATTACACTTGGCCACTGTCTTTGTCTTTCATATTCTATCTTTCATACTTGCATGCCATTATTACACGAAAGTCCTCTTGGGAACTTATCGTGTTCCACTTTCCTCGTGGACGCATAGGAATATATACATATATGCAAATATATATATACGAACTAAGTGCATACGAACGCGCACTTTCATGAAACATACAAACCTCCAACAGCCAGGATCGAACCCGGAACCCCTGTGCAACAGGCGGGAACGCTACCGCTAGGCTATGATCGCCCCTAATAGAAAAATAACTATTCGAATACTATGTACTCGAATACCCTTCGTCTCACGTTGGTGAGCAAAAGTGGCTACACCGGTCTTTCTCCGCCTGTTCCACAGGGGTCCCGGATTCGATCCTGGCTGTTGGAAGTTTGTATATATATATATATATATATATATATATATATATATATATATATATATATATATATATATATATATATATATTTGTGTGTGTGTGTGTGTGTATTGCCTGTAAAGGTGTGGACCTTACCAGCCTGCTGGCCAGGGCAGAAATGTTGGGAGATCATGCCGTTCTTCAAGGTGAAGCCAGTAAATGAGACTATGTAAGAAACCTATCAAGTTCAGCAGTATAAGAAAAGATCTGTTTGTAGAAAATATCCCTCATATAGATCCATTGGAAGATAATTTGGATATAGACAATATTGTGCAGGATTTATCCAACATGGTATATGCTTGTGCACAGAGTAGTGTGCGACAGGATGAATCAACAGTTAACAATACCAGTTTAGGCAGATGGGAAAGATTACTGAATGATGCAGATGACGCTCGAGTGTGGAGAGCAATTAATTGGAAGGGTGATTTCAGTATGGATGATTGCCAGGATAGCTCGTGTCCCAGTGACCAGGATTTTAAGACACACTTCGAGACAGTACTGAACTCTAATAATGAGACAGACATTGACGGAAACAACGAGACAACTGACGTCACTATTCCTATCCTTGATGAGCCAATTACACCTGCAGAGATACACGAACAGTCCAGGAAGATGAAGCCTGATAAAGCCAGCGGGCTTGACGGAGTTCCCCCTGGCGTATTCTCTTTGTTGCCAGTTCAGTGGTTGTGCAGTTTGGCTACTTTGTTTAATAGCATTTTCTTACCAGGCATTTACCCTCACTCATGGATGAGAGCCAAAGTCTTTACAGTGTTTAAGAAAAGACCCAAGTAATTACCGAGGTATAAGTGTAATTAACACTTTAGCCAAACTGTATGATATGGTTCTGTGCCGGCGGTTAACCCTGTGGTTCAAACCTTACAGGGAAGAGGCTGGATCACAGAAGCAGCGTAGCTGTATCAAACATATTGTTGTTACACTTCGTATTCTTTCTGACACGGCCACACGTAAGAAAGTTAAATTATTTATAACCTTTATTGACTTTTCCAAAGCTTATGACTTAGTCCCGAGGCAGAAGTTGTTTACAGTGTTGCGGCATAATGGGTGTGGCGCGGTGATGTAAGCGGCGTTGAAGGCCATGTATCGTGTTACGGAGAGCCTGGTGGGAGGGGCTGTGGTAACAGCTACGCGTGGGGTTAGGCAGAGATCACCTACATCTTGTTTATTGTTCATAATATTTGTCAATGAACTCATTCGCCTCATGAAAGAAAGATGTCAACCTGAGCAATTCATAGAGTGGTTACATGTTATGGTTCTTATGGATGACACTGTGTTGTTATCAACTAGTGGACAGAATATAGTAAAAAAGTTAGAAATATTACATCAATTTTGTGAAGAGTTTGGCATGGTGATCAACTGCTCTAAAACTAATTTTTTTGTAATTAACGGCAATGAGAGAGATAAGGAACCGTTTCAGATGAACGATTTAGTCGTAGAACACTGCGTGAACTATGTCTACCTGGGGTCACCCTTCACCTGTGACGGCTCTGTGTCCTCGGCTGTACGGACTCACGCTAAAAGAAAATTGTCCCATGTGTTAAAGTATGTATCATTCCTCAAGAAGAATAACGACATCCCATTTATTGTTAAACGACGAGTCCTTGATGCTGCCATGATGTCGTCCTTACTGTATGGATGCGAGTCTTGGGTAAGTGCTGATATCAAACCTGTTATTAAACTGTACAATTGGGCCATAAAACAACTACTAAGGGTCAGGAAGACTACATCAAATTCGGTATGCTATGCGGAAGCTGGATATCCTTCACTCCCAGATTTGATTAAGTTTAAGCAGCACAAGTTTTTCAGCAGTATGTGATCCCAAAGATCAGATATGCCAGATGATCTCCTAACACTTTCCATCCGTGTTATAACCAATACACACATGGGGAAATATATTCAAAATTTCATTGATAACCGCCCTCCTGACCTAACTTCCTTAATCAAAAATGTACATAACGCAACTGAAAATTCCAGCTCCTCAAGGTGTATCATATGTAAAGAGCTCAACCCAGGTTTGTCTATACATGACGTATACACTAAAAAACATCTGATACCAGAGTCCAACCGCATTGCATTTACGCGCTTCCGTGTAAGCGGCCACAGTTTAAGTGTTGAAACAGGTCGCTGGAATAGAAGGGGACGTGGCCGCATACCTTTTGAAGAAGGTGTGTGTATTTGTGGTGGAGGTGTACAAACTGAGAGGCATATGATTGAAAATTGTTCTTTGACACAGAACATCAGACATATATATAACTTCATAAGATTAGAGGACCTTTTTGCACCTGATTTTCCCTATGATACATGTTGTGAAATAATTTTTAAGATATTAGAAATGTATGATTAAATAACTTTAAGATAATATTCTGTGGACTACATTATCAACATTAAAAGTGGATTTAGTGATTATTGTTCCTTTAGATTTAACGTTTAATTGTATTTATGTATGCTTAATGTCAATCTTATCTTGTTGTGGTTAATAAACTATCTATCTATCTATCTATCTATCTATCTATGTAACGTCACCTTGGCTATATTAGCAATGTGATATTTTTTGTAGGTGCTATATTGTCATTTTTAATCATGCATATTTTGTCATAAGTGATACATTATCATGATAAATATAATATTCCGGTGACTATATATTGGCCTTGTGACTATATTGTTATTATGACTATAATCTCATGTTGGATATCTTGCCAAGATAACTATATTGTATTATCTACTCATAAATCTCTAAGTTCTAATAACCCAAAATTTTTAGAATAGATAGGTTGGAAATTGATGGAAGCCATTTCTAACATTCTTGCATAACCTGACCTCTCGCCTTCCCAAAACATAGCCATCCCAGCTTGGATATTGTACTGCTGTGGTCGTCAACTAATTTGAAAAGGAAGACATTGAATGGAGATATTACTGAGGTAATCTCCAAAGATGATTACTGGACTGAGAAACAAATTCAGAGAGCAGGTTAAACTACTTAAAGCCATTCAGCTTTAGGGAAAAGAAGTTTAAGAGATCCTATACAGGTATACAAAGTTATTGTAATGGCATCCCTTTAAGCTTGATATTTTTACTTCCTGTAACTAGTTCCAACAATAAAAACAATATTCAGTGATTCAGTGATTTAAGTGACTGACTTTAGGATGCATTTGCATCTGTCAAAAATTGTATTTAGCAAATACTTCAACTTTTAACTGACCCATTCTATATTTTTATTCATTTCATCTCAGTTTTATCACCTTTCTGTTACTGTTTAATATCAACAGTAGCCCGTCTACGTAGTTGAGGCTCTGAAGCAAAGGAAACTTTTTCTAGTCTAGGTTAGGGTAGCATCTAAACCAAACCTAAATGACCTTACCTTAGAAATATGTTCAGACAGTACCTTCTGAAAATATTTCTTAAGGTAAGGTCGTGGAGATTAGTTTAGGGGCTAACTAAACCTTGGCTAGAAAAAGTTTGCTTTAAAGCCACAACTGGTTGAAAGGCCTACTTTAAGTGGTGATATTGAAATTCATTTGCTCCAGTGTGCCCCTCCGTCCGTTTGTTTTATGTCCATCAAAAGATGCATACATTCAGTTTTTGATGTAGATTGATTTCCTATATTAGCTTCATCTACGGAATTCTACATCTTCAGTTCAGCACACCATTGTGGTAATGAAGGGAAAGTCACCACATTTACAAGCCGAGTGCACGTAGCTTATCCCACCTCGTTAGAGAGAAAACTTACCTGTATTTGAATTAATGAACGGGAACAGAGAAGACAAAATTTTAATACACATTTATTATACAACTATATAATTTATATTATATACATTACCACATTTCCTGCACTTTCCATCACAAATTTGCTGAGGTCATAACCTTGTAGTTACCATTACCTTACAACCTTAAGGATGGTGGTCTACAACACCTCTAGATTGATGGAGAAAACGAAAAGTTTCGTTTTACTATTAAGACCACAGAAATACGGTAATTCCACTTCACTACCACTAACTACTAGTTATTTGACTTGTTGATTTTCACGGTAAAGATTTTCATCCTCTGAGCGAAGCCATACAATAATCGTCCTTATCTACTCTGAGCATTAGATAGCCTCCTGATGATCAAGATTGCTGTTTTGGTTGTCCGTTTCCCTTGTTACTGGTGCGCCTCACTGCACACCTTACATGAGTGCCTTCCACAGTATTAGGGACAGCTGCTGGGCCTCACTGTTGCTACTTCTGGGACGGTTGCCAAACCGACTCCCGCCATCAGGCCGAGACGCACAAACATCTCTGACAAAATTGAAACAACCACTTTCGCGTCAGTTTTGACACCAAGTGAATTTATACGACAATTACGTTCAAGATGCTTGGTTTTTCGTTCATGGATTGAACAGAAGCAACCAACGATGGTTGCTACTGCCCAATCCATGAAGTCCCCCCCACCACGGAAAGGTAACCAAGCTTCGGGGGGGATGGGTGTTTACCCTGACGCCAACGGAGAAACTCAATACAATATTTTTATTATAACTTTCCTTAATCTTGAAAAATGAATCAATCAGATGGAAGAATAGCCCCAGCTATATGAAGATTGGCTAACCGAATCCTTGCGCATTGTGTAGAAAGTGATTTCTTTGAGGGTTGCTTTATGGAAGGCACGGTAGCGTCGGAAGAGTTTCATTTTTTCTTTGAAGACGAAGGAAATTATCCCCGTAAATCTATGTATTTTTTTTTGGGCGGGATAATGTTCCCATTTTTTTTCTTTCTTTGTTTTTCAACGTCCCTACGTAGATATTATGTGCCATCCACTACTGGGAGAAAGCCAGACTTCCGCTAGATTAACGTAATCCTTGGCTGGGCGAAACTAAAGTTGTCATGGTGTTGGTTCCTCAGTGATAACCCAAACACAAACACAAACACACCTCCAGTGTCCACTCTAGAGCCGTGTTCTCCTGCAGCACCAGCAGGAAGAAAGAACTCCGGTTCCTCACCAACTGAATCTTTTGTCACGGGGAGCGTGTGTCATCTCGACACGCCTTTTAACGCCCGTACGTGGTGCGGAGTGCAGTCGGTCTGTCCGTAGGACATGTCATGTGTTATTGGCCCCAGTCGGTCTAGAACGCTGGGCTTGACATGTGTTAGGGGACCAAGTCGGTCTGTGGGTCTGACAGGTCTTGAGACCTGCCATGTCTCCCTGAAGGTGGGCCTGACAAGTGGGGTGGGCTGCATTTCCTCATGGATGGTGGGTCTGGTAGGGCGTGTGGGCTGCAGTGCCACTTGAGTGGGCGAGGTCACTTGGTCAGCATCAGTGGGACGGTGAGGTTTCACTTTTGCACAGCGACCGTTGACGGAAAGTGGTGTCACGTCGGAGAGAAGTGCCTTCTTGTAGGAAGCATAGCAGGGTTACTGGATGACGGCAATCCCGCGGTGGTTCTCGTACGTGGATGCAGCCAGGATACTTCTCCGTGGTGGGGCTCGCTTCGTGGTTGGTGGATGTGGCCCTCCCCGCCACATGGTCACAGTGGTTGACCTATTTTACGTCAACACATTACGAGGTCAACCTTCACCAAATCCATATGGCGTTCATACCAGCTTCACCCATATTCCATTTCCTCCAATTCCACTTCTGGGTATTCCACCTCCATATCCATACAGCCAAATTCCACTCCATCCATGACTTCCACGTCAGGGTATTCCACCAATTCCACTCCATCCATCTCTTCAACGTCTGGGTATTCCACCTCCATATCCACACAGCCAAATTCCACTCCATCCATCACTTCCACGTCTGGGTATTCCACTTCCATGTCCACACAGCCATAGCCCATGTCAAATACATGGACATATTCAAATTCCATCTCCTGGACAAAGGAGGATCGTCCTACTTCCTTGGTGACCATTATTATATTGAAGTGTTCGAGGAAAGGTTGAGGGAGCTTGCAAGGCGGAGCAGAGATGTTCACTCGACAGAGGTCACAGCTCAAATGATGCTCTCGGTCCCAGCTCCCGCCTTATATAACCTGGGAACTGATCATATCCTAGCATAGTTTAATATAGAGAAGTCTAATATAGTGAAGTCAATACTTTAATACAGTTAAGTTTATTTCTCAATAGTTTAATACATGTGCCTCACAACATTTCCTTCACCCGTACAATGTCCCGTCACAGAACACAAGGATTGTCATTATAATTCGTTTTTATCAGCAGAAATTAGATTAAAGTTACTAAAGATAAGTGGTTTAATATGTTATGTGTGTTCTCTGTCATCATAAAGATGGCCATCTACCCTGATGTGTAAAGAAAACATCAATTTTGCCGAGGCTGTGGTGAAGATAAGAACACAATGATATGATAATGTGGTCATACAATGGTGTAGTCAAGATGTTGTGTTAGAACTATGTAGTGAAGATGGGAGTGTAGTGAAGAGGAGGATTTAGTGAAAATATATATGTTTCTTCACGCTGAGCCATTCCATATAGATGAATATATCTATAATCTAATTGCGGTAAATTACCATATGACTTTAACGGCACCAGCCAGCAGGAAAAATGTTGGATATAGGAGTGACTGAATATTTTGTCGGGTACAGAAATAATTGAATATTTGGTACGATCGATCAAAATGCTTTTTAAAGGCAAATAATTTCTGATTTCTCAAATGATTTTTTCCATATGTTGGAACTGGTGTAAGTAATTAAAGATATGAAAACCGATGGAAAAGTTCAGTTTAACGCTTTTACGAATGTCTTGCTGCGTGTTTGGGAAGAGCAGTAAACTACAGGAATATATTGGTCTAATGTCCCCTGCTCGTCCAACAGCAGATATTGTATGGTCTGAGACATTATTTCTGGTGGAGGTGGATTCTCTCCGGCATTGCGTAAATCACTTCCACAAACTTGTGCCATTTTGCACAAATACAGATCCGATATGATGCATTTCCTAGCTCTGTTACGTTATGGACCCTAGTCATCCTAGCGTAGCCTAGCCTAAATAAAAAGATGTGGAATAATGTGCAACATTTCTCCTTCGTTACAAGTGATAATAAACCCAGGCTATACAGCAACCAGGAACGTCCATATTTGTCTAACTTCTCACATGTCTGTGTCATCTGTCTGCAAACATGTCGAACATTACCATGAGGGCAATTGCGGCTTTTAATTTTGAATATCTCATGTTTCCTCTCTGCCGTGAGATCTTCATACTTAAATAAAATGGTGGGACGTAAGAAATATATGTCCATCGAAGGTAAAATCTATGGCTCAGTTCTATCATCAGTTTCTAAGAAAACTGAAAAGGTGAGGTCCCAACGAGATTCGAACTCGGATTGCTGGATCCAAAGTCCAGAGTGCTAACCCTTACACCATGGGACCTGATAAGTAAAGATGTGATTTCATCTAAATGTTTTACATATAATCAACCAGAGGCCATTCCTCCCTCCCTGCCTGCAGGGTTCAAGGTTTTCTAGAAGGTTCTCGAAGATTCTAGGTAGGAACTGCCATTGAGAGGACGTAGTTATACGATCATTAATGATATTGTTGTTGACTTTCTCATTTAGAAAGATAGATAGATAGATAGATAGATAGATATATAGATAGGTAAAAACAGGTATTAGATAGATCGATAGATACGTAAGGCTGTATATGTCAACTTTCACAGAAATCATTGATATCTGCGTTATTCTGCAAGAAATACATGTACATGGATGTAGTGATAATATGAGTTAGGTATAAGACCAGTCGTGTTGAGATTGTAGTGAATGTGACCATTGACTTCAACCTTAATGGTGTAGTGAAGATAAAGTTGTAGTGCAGATAAATCTTGAAGTGACTCATAAGGTTGTTGTGAGTACAAGGATGCATCGTAAATGAGTACTTCCTACCTGAAAGTCAACAATTACAAAATTGATCAAGTATAACAACATCCTCGGACAACCAACTACAAACACCAACCATAGAGTGAACCTGACTGTCACCTAACGACGACCTCTCAAAGGTAATGATCTTACCAGAATCTTCGAGAACCTTCTAGAAAACCTTGAACCCTGCAGGCAGGGAGGGAGGAATGGCCTCTGGTTGATTATATGTAAAACATTTAGATGAAATCACATCTTTTCTTATCAGGTCCCATGGTGTAAGGGTTAGCACTCTGGACTCTGGATCCAGCAATCCGAGTTCGAATCTCGGTGGGACCTCATCTTTTCAGTTTTCTTCGATACCGATAATGGACGCATTATTCTGTATGTTATATATTCATATATATACATAAATATGTATATATAAACATATATATGGAATAATATGGTTTTATCAATAGCCAGAGACCATTCCTCCCTCCTTGCCTGCAGAGTTCATAGTTTTCTGGAAGGTTCTAGAAGATTCTGGTGAGATAATTGCTATTGAGAGGACGTTGTTATACTTCATATATCAATGATTTCATTATTGTTGACTTTCAGATAAAGATAGATATATAGATAGATAGATAGTTAGATTGATAGATTGATAGAGCGATATTTAGATAGGTATATAGATAGATAAGTTTCATCAATACTGTATCTTACGCCATCTCCTGTTGCTGGACATATGTTCAACCAGCATTGGGAAAACCTCCAGTAGACCTTAATGTAAAGCAAGATAATAACAAAACCTGCAATAAAAGAATACGATCAACTCCACAGTGCAGAAATATTGTGACCAGAAAGTCTTCTAGCAAGATGTCAGACGCTTCCACGGGAATCACAAACATAACATCAAATATCTGAAAGTCAACAATAACAAAACTATTGATGTTAATGAAACTATAACAAGAAAAATGATAAACATATGAAAAATAGTGTTCTAGATTATACTTCTAGAAAACAAACTTTGAAGAAAATTGTGAAAAGAAATACCCATCTGGCTGATACGACACAGTAAAAGAACCATCCCACAACCAACTCTAAACTGAACCTGACTGTCCCCTAACAACGTCCTCTCAATGGTATTTATGTTACCAGAATCTCGTAGAACTTTCCAGAAAATCAAGAACTCTGCAGGCAAGGAGGGAGGAATGGCCTCTGGCTGCTGATGATAACCACATTATTCTATATATATACTTTTACCTACAACCGAAGGTTGACCGGCCAGCCCAAGTGGCTACAGAGGTTGTATCCATGAAAGAAACGGACCCACCAGCAGACGAATTCGGTTGGCAGGTTGTATCGAAGAAGAGGAAAAAGAATTTTGCCCAACCAGCCCAACCAGAAGGGTGTAGCAAAGAAACGAAAGAAGGCTGCCCAACCAACCTGGGTGGTAGTAAGGATGGCTGCTCCACAACCCCAGGTCGTTAGGCAGACTGTAGCCATGGAAGAAAGGAAGGCTGCTCGTCCACCAGCCCAGGTACCGAGTGAGCGTGTAGCTATGCTGGCTGACCCACCAGCCCGGGTAGATAGCTACACCCAGATGGCTATGTCGGGTGCAGCAAAGAAGCAAACCTTGCAGCACTTGGTGTTTGCCTCCTTACTTTACTGACTTGTTTGAGGATATGGAGAAGAAAAGCTGTACACGACCAACGAAGAGACCTCGATGGTGGCTAGGTTGAGGACACGGTACAGCATGATGTGCAGAGTGAGGACACGATAGAAAATGATGTTGAGGTTGAGGACACGAAGCCTGCACCCAAAAAGATGAAGACGAAGGTTGCCACACTACCCAATGCACCACCACATGTCTAGAAAGGGAAAAGGTGGACAGAATGGCTGGAGGTCCCACTCCAACAACAAAATCACCTTAGGAGCCAAGTTCCATCCATTATTGAAAAAAAAGAAACATATATATATATATATATATATATATATATATATATATATATATATATATATATATATATATATATATATATACATACATACAAACTACATTGCAACTTACATATAAATAGAATCATGAAGCTTCACTATATTAGCTTTACTATATTTAAATATAAACAAGGTCTAACCGAGGTTACTTGGTTGAGCAAGACGTGAGAATATCATCAATTGGCCCTCCAGCCCTGGGTTGAAATTGTCGTTCTGACGTATTTCGAGTTCAGTGCTGATACAGGATCATTGATTATAGGACTATCTTGTTAGTCTGTGTAACTTCGCCTGACCCAATCCACGTCTTCAATGGCTTTCTGTTACTACAAACGGGATTACAAAGGAAAGGCTTCCTTTGTTAGTTTCATGAATACCTTCGTTCAAATGAAGGGAAAGACTATTACTATGAAGCGGTACCTTATCAGCAGGAAAGAGCTGCAGCAACGGTATGAAAGTTACTGCAAGATACATAACGAGCCCGTGGCTTCCAACGTAAACATCGGCCGCCATTTGGGTTCCCTCGGCATCATGTGTGACACCAAGATTGGACCCGTTGGGAAACAGGAACGATACTATTCTGGTATCATGTGGCTCGATGGCGCAGGATCACCAACTGAAATGCAAAGAAAATGGAGAAAGCCGCCCAAACGTATCATGAAGGCCGTGCAAGAGAAGATCGAGAGGAATCGGTTGAGAGACGATATCGCTCACAGTATATTGAAATTTATACCCAAGACTTCCCCTGATCTCCAGACACAGCCAGTCACAGAGACCACCAACCCCGCTTCCCAGACACAGCAAGTCACAGAGACCACCAGCCCCGCTTTCCAGACACAACCAGTCACAGAGACCACCAGCCCCGCTCTCCAGACACAGCCAGACACACAGCCCACCAGCCCCGGCCCCCACACAGAGCCACAAGATCCTGATATTGAGGAAGCAAATGAATTTCTCGATGATTTTTTGCTTTCACTGGAGAAGAACTGATGAGTTCCTTATAGACAAGACAAAATGTTAAAAAAAGAATCTATATAAGTTCACTTATGGAGTGAGATCTTTGACGGAGCTGTGCTGCCTATAGCACAGCCTACCAAAGGGTGATCTTTGCTGTCGTGCAGTAACCTCATGAGGGCGGAGTCCGGCTACACTTTCTTTACCGAGGAAAAGATCTCTGCACTAATATTGAGTTTCTCCGTTGGCGTCAGGGTAAACACCCATCCCCCCCGAAGCTTGGTTACCTTTCCGTGGTGGGGGGGACTTCATGGATTGGGCAGTAGCAACCATCGTTGGTTGCTTCTCTTCAATCCATGAACGAAAAACCAAGCATCTTGAACGTAATTGTCGTATAAATTCACTTGGTGTCAAAACTGACGCGAAAGCGGTTGTCTCAATTTTGTCAGAAATGTTTGTGCGTTTCGGCCTGATGGCGGGAGTCGGTTTGGCGCTGTGGTCATGAGGGAATACGAGGAAGATTGGCAACCGTCCCAGAAGTAGCTACAGTGAGGCCCAGCAGCTGTCCCTAATACTGTGGAAGGCACTCATGTAAGGTGTGCAGTGAGGCGCACAGTAACAAGGGAAACGGACAACCAAAACAGCAATCTTGATCATCAGGAGGCTATCCAATGCTCAGAGTAGATAAGGACGATTATTGTATGGCTTCGCTCAGAGGATGAAATTCTTAGCCGTGAAAATCAACAAGTAAAATAACTAGTAGTTAGTGGTAGTGAAGTGGAATTACCGCATTTCTGTGGTCTTAATAGTAAAACGAAACTTTTCGTTTTCTCCATCAATCTAGAGGTGTTGTAGACCACCATCCTTAAGGTTGTAAGGTAATGGTAACTACAAGGTTATGACCTCAGCAAATTTGTGATGGAAAGTGCAGGAAATGTGGTAATGGATATAATATAAATTATATAGTTGTATAATAACTGTGTAATAAAATTTTGTCTTCTCTGTTCACGTTCATTAATTCAAATACAGGTAAGTTTTCTCTCTAACGAGGTGGGATAAGCTACATGCACTCGGCTTGTAAATGTGGTGACTTTCCCTTCATTACCACAATGTTGTGCTGAACTGAAGCTGTAGAATTCCGTAGACGAAAATGAGATAGGAAATCAATCTACATCAAAAATTGAAAGCGCCGCTCTGTGTGTGTGTGTGTGTGTGTGTGTGTGTGTGTGTGTGTGTGTGTGTGTGTGTGTGTGTGTGTGTGTGTGTATACTACTTTAATCATTATCACGTGAGTCTTCTGAGGAAGGATTTGTACACTCACGTTGCCCCGTCTTTTAACCTTGTAAGTGTAAAATATGTTTTCACTCCTGTGCACACACACACACACACACACACACACACATAACCTATAATATTATCTAGTATTTTCTTCAGACGGATATCTTACACCTTAATTATAAAAGCCAAAGAAAAATTTATAAAAACATATACATATATTTACACACGTGTAGATATATGTTATGTATTGAAATGTGGCGGAAAAATTCCTTATATATTAACAAACGTGATTGAGGACGTAAAGAATCTGGTACAAACATAATGGTTATTGTGATAAATGATTTATTTATGATAAATATGTATTGTGTTGCATTATAATGGTTGTTCAGAACTAAGGTCTTTAATCCTGAATCAGTGAAATACTATCAGAAATAGAGAACCTGTTAAACATAAACATTTATATTGATTAACCACAGAATATATTTTCCTCTGGGTATGTAAAAGAAAATACAGTACAGGGAGCTAGTTTAAGGCAGGAGTATTTCATTTTTTAACAAAATATTTACCTGTAATAGCGTCCCTTATCTTTCGTCATCATTTCTTATGTTTACTATCAAGAAATGTCTTTTATCTAACATAAAAATTCTGTCTAGGTATTTGATTAATGTTCTCCAAGGATGAGCTACATGCCACACGTGGTCAGGTCACAGTGGTGGTGGTCAGGTCAGTGGGCGGTGTGTGTGTGTGTGTGTGTGTGTGTGTGTGTGTTTGTAGCCCCTGGGTTCATGTTGGCCACAGCCACCCACCGGCCGGTGGTCAGGTCAGTGGGCGGTGTGTGTGTGTGTGTGTGTGTGTGTGTGTGTGTGTGTGTGTAGCCCCTGGGTTCATGTTGGCCACAGCCACCCACCGCCCGGTGGTCAGGTCAGTGGGCGGTGTGTGTGTGTGTGTGTGTGTGTGTGTGTGTGTAGCCCCTGGTTCATGTTGGCCATAGCCACCCACCGGCCGGTGGTCAGGTCAGTGGGCGGTGTGTGTGTGTGTGTGTGTGTGTGTGTGTGTGTGTGTGTGTGTGTGTGTAGCCCCTGGGTTCATGTTGGCCACAGCCACCCACCGGCCAGCCGGGCGGTAGTTTATAACTAAGACTGGTAGTTTCACATGCCACTTGGAGTGTCCCTCACTACAGAACTTGAGCAGCTCTTATCCTGAGGTGGAGCAGTTGATCCTCTCCCCCAGGCTGGTACACTTGGTCTGCACCAGGTGGCTCCCTCCTGGTCATCCTGAGTGGTTGATTGCTGTGTGGGATTTAATGACCAGTGACTTGTGAAGGTCATTAGACCAGCCATCATTTTATCATCTGATAAAACATGAAGCAACGCCAAATATTACATGATCCATCTAAACTATTGAGAATGATGAAGTCTGATATTGTTACGTTACGTCATCCAATCTTGCCACTCACATGTTACGGTAATCACGACTACATACATAGTGTTGTTACGACTGATATTACTGTATGTACTGTAGTAACGTACTGTGGTTATGTGGACAACAGACGAGACCATCATTATGATGTGTCACCAACATGTATCTATAATACTTCTATAACCAGCTCGATCAAGAAGGTTATAATAACATTATCCTTGTGTCACCAACATGTATCTATAATACTTCTATAACCAGCATGATCAAGAAGGTTATAACAACATTATCCTTGTGTCACCAACATGTATCTATAATACTTCTATAACCAGCATGATCAAGAAGGTTATAACAACATTATCCTTGTAGTTGTTGGATCAGTGTAGAGCAGAGCAATACCTGGTGAACATTACTTCCTGGTTGGTGGCCGCCATAAATACCACCAGTGTTTATAAGCTCACACATCACCAGGGGTTAAGATATGGTGTTATCCCTCACTGCTCTATATAGCACCAGCCACGGTGGCTGGGCCTCCACCTTATACCTCACTCCTACTCTTCTATATCCCTAACTTCCTTGTGATCATCTCACTTTGAATAACTAGATCTTCACATAACAGTTGTTTATTGTTGTTGTTGTTGTTGTTACGTGTTGTAGGTTTATGTTCTGCCACTGGACGACTCGTTCTCTGATCTTACCCAACAAATAATTTGTTGTTTCGAGATTCGTCAGGTGTTTATCATACGGAGTCTGTAACACGTAAGTCTGTCTATCGTTCACTATACTGGATAGTAACTGGTAAAGGTTATTAAAGATATCTACACCAGAATCTGTACCTTACGGCAAAACACAAGAATCACGATATTTGCAACATGATAACATGTTTGACTTAATGACCATCAGCAGGTAAGGTCATCAAGCCGCACCATACATACGTCAGACAGTAACATCAGTTGTATAACAGGATGTATATATGTTGTTGGATTTAAGGGCTATCACCTAAAGGTCATGAAGCCAGAATGTGAACCATAAGTTAACATAAAATGATCGTCCAGGTCCAGCAGGTAGCTGCATATAAAACTATGAATGTCTGTCTTGATTACTGACGACGTAGAGGGAAGGGTTTGGCAGGAAGGGGAGTGTGGTGGAGTTTGCTGGAGGGTTCTCGGGAGTGTTGTGAGGAAGAG
>NC_092235.1:2069752-2092982 GCF_036320965.1 Panulirus ornatus
AGCAAGGACGATAGTCTTTTGCAACTCTTTTGTATAATTAAAATGGAATGGTATTACGTTCACAAGGCTGTAAGTATTGGAGTCAGTGAATGGTATGTGGATAATGACCGCTTCGAGGATCACGTCAACCGTTAGTAAGGAGTAATAACTGGCCACGTGATGCAGAGGGAGAGCTGGGGTGCAACCGAATTTCGTCATCGCTCGTTTAATGGTACGTGTGAGTTCCGAGAAGGGAAAAAATGATGGTATGACAACTTGGTTTACCAGATTATTAACATCTTCCAATAAGTCAGTGAAATAATGTACATAATAAGTGATCTGGGCATATGAACCATCAACATATGTGGAAATAGTCACTATAGCATATATGGTATTAACAGACTTTGACAGTAGGTCTACATGTTGTGTCATTAACTGTTAACATGATGTCATTAACTGTTAACATGATGTTATTTAAATACTTTGAATATTGCTTTAAGATCTTAGCCTCAGCCTTAATGTACCTGTTGTTAAGAAATTGTTGAAATTGTAAGGATCTAACCTGATTCCTAACTGAATTAAGTTCTTCCTGAGTAGCAATACCAAACAAATATGATTGGAGGGACCCTACATCATTAAGCAGAGCTCTCTTGCTTCTTCTTTGTTTTTCCTTGTTCATCCTGGCATTAATATTTGCTGGAGATTCAATATCTTATATTATGTCATACAGAATCACACAGGTATATTCAATTTCCAGGTCCACTGGTTTAACAAAGTTTGAGGAGCAACACTAGAGTTTCTGATGGACGCACTGGTGTAAACCTTGAGTAAGGTAGACCGTAAGCGAGGTACGGCCTCCAGTAGTTTTACTAAATTATCGTAAGTGTAGGGCAGACCCTCCAGGCCCAACTTAACTGTGTCCCTCACGAGGCGGACCCCGCGGGGAGTCGTGAAAAGGGCGCCTGGTACTGACATGGTGTCATATACAGGAAGACACCATAAGGACATGAGAAGGAAGAACCTGGAAAATGATAAACTTAGCAACTTCTTAAAGGCGAGGTCTTAATGAATACTGATGTGTGTGTGGTGGTGTTGTGAGGGTGGTCGGTTGTGGTGTGGGGACAGTCTGAACAGTGGTAGAAGTTGGTTGGGTGACATTGTTTGGGGTTTGAGGAATACTGTCTGGTGTGGTACCGGGATGATCATGTTCAGAATACTGTATTTAGATGTCGAACCCTGAACCTTTGTCTCTTTAAATGTGCTAAGACTCTATAGGGACCAGAACATTTTGGGCCAAGTTTACGATCCTCACTTGTAGAGTTTAATTCCTGCACCATTACCAAGAGTCCGGGAGCCACGTACCTTTGATGGTTTCGTGGATTTATCAGCCTGGTTCGTGAAGGTTGTTGTGGCTTCACCTAGATTTTCCTTGATCCTTTGATGAATCAATTGAGTCGTGCGATATTTTTCCGCTACAACTGATTTCTGGACCGCTGGACATGAAGGAGGGGACGCTATTATGTCATACGGCAACACTTTATCAAAACCGTGTAAGGCATGGAAGGGTGTGTCTCCAATTGACTTATGATATGCAGAGTTTAATAAACATTGGACATCAGACAGGTATTCATCCCATTCATCATGATCAAAATTAATGTTGGTGCGAAGACACTGGAGGATCTTACGGTTCAACCTTTCTGCCAGGCCATTCGAGGCTGGGTGATGTGCCATTATATTACATTTACTTATGTTATACAATTTACAGAGTTCTTCTAATAAAGGTTTTATTAAATTCCCCACCATTATCTCTGACTAAAATCTTCGGCGCATTATGTCTGTCTAAGATATGACTTTTGAGCGCCATAGCGACAGTGGCTGCGTCTTTATTTTGAACTGGGACTAATTCACAGTATCTCGTGAAGGCATCAGTAATTACTAAAATGTATCTATAGCCTACCATGGACCTAGGAAAACCTCCTAATATGTCCATATGAACTCTTTTCCATGGGTATGCAGGTAAAGGATATCTTAACACAGTCTGCGGGGTAGTGGGACTTCCCTTGTGTGTGTTACAGGTTTGGCACCTCAAAATATGATCTCTAAAGTTTCTCTGCATCTTGGCCTAAAATACCTCAAACGAGTCTGCTTATAGCATGTATCTGCACCTGTGAGGCCTGGGGTCGCCTGGGTGTGCAGGCTGGGTCTGCGGCCTCGGGTCGCCTGTGTGTGCGGCCTGGGTGTGCGGCTTGGGGTCGCCTGGGTGTGCGGCCTCTGTGTGCTGCCTGGTTGTGCAGCCTGGGTATGCGGCCTGGGTATGCGGCCTGGGTGTGCGGCCTGGGGTCGCCTGGGTGTGCGGCCTCTGTGTGCTGCCTGGTTGTGCAGCCTGGGTGTGCGGCCTGGGTGTGCAGCCTGGGGTTGCCTGGGTGTGTGGCCTGTGTGTGCAGCCTGGGTGTGCGGCTTGGGGTCGCCTGGGTGTGCGGCCTATGTGTGCTGCCTGGGTGTGCAGCCTGGGTGTGCGGCCTGTGTGTGCGGCCTGGGTGTGCGACCTCTGTGTGCTGCCTGGTTGTGCAGCCTGGGTGTGCGGCCTGTGTGTGCGGCCTGGGGTCGCCTGGGTGTGCGGCCTGTGTGTGCGGCCTGGGTGTGCGGCCTGTGTGTGCGGCCAGGGGTCGCCTGGGTATGCGGCCTGGGTGTGCAGCCTGGGGTCGCCTGGGTGTGCGGCCTGTGTGTGCGGCCTGTGTGTGCGGCTTGGGGTCGCCTGGGTGTGCGGCCTGGGTGTGCGGCCTGGGTGTGCGGCCTGTGTGTGCGGCCTGGGGTCGCCTGGGTATGCGGCCTGGGTGTGCAGCCTGGGGTCGCCTGGGTGTGCGGCCTCTGTGTGCTGCCTGGTTGTGCAGCCTGGGTGTGCGGCCTGGGTGTGCAGCCTGGGGTTGCCTGGGTGTGTGGCCTGTGTGTGCAGCCTGGGTGTGCGGCTTGGGGTCGCCTGTGTGTGCGGCCTGGGTGTGCGGCCTGTGTGTGCGGCCTGGGGTCGCCTGGGTGTGCGGCCTGTGTGTGCGGCCTGTGTGTGCGGCCTGTGTGTGCGGCCTGGGGTCGCCTGGGTATGCGGCCTGGGTGTGCAGCCTGGGGTCGCCTGGGTGTGCGGCCTCTGTGTGCTGCCTGGTTGTGCAGCCTGGGTGTGCGGCCTGGGTGTGCAGCCTGGGGTTGCCTGGGTGTGTGGCCTGTGTGTGCAGCCTGGGTGTGCGGCTTGGGGTCGCCTGTGTGTGCGGCCTGGGTGTGCGGCTTGGGGTCGCCTGGGTGTGCGGCCTCTGTGTGCTGCCTGGGTGTGCAGCCTGGGTGTGCGGCCTCTGTGTGCTGCCTGGTTGTGCAGCCTGGGTGTGTGGCCTGGGTGTGCAGCCTGGGGTCGCCTGGGTGTGCGGCCTGTGTGTGCGGCCTGGGTGTGCGGCCTGTGTGTGCGGCCTGGGGTCGCCTGGGTGTGCGGCCTGTGTGTGCGGCCTGGGTGTGCGGCCTGTGTGTGCGGCCTGGGGTCGCCTGGGTGTGCGGCCTGTGTGTGCGGCCTGGGTGTGCGGCCTGTGTGTGCGGCCTGGGTGTGCGGCCTGTGTGTGCGGCCAGGGGTCGCCTGGGTGTGCGGCCTGTGTGTGCGGCCTGGGTGTGCGGCCTGTGTGTGCGGCCTGGGGTCGCCTGGGTGTGCGGCCTGTGTGTGCGGCCTGGGGTCGCCTGGGTGTGCGGCCTGTGTGTGCGGCCTGGGTGTGCGGCCTGGGGTCGCCTGGGTGTGCGGCCTGTGTGTGCGGCCTGGGTGTGCGGCCTGGGGTCGCCTAGGTGTGCGGCCTGTGTGTGCGGCCTGGGTGTGCGGCCTGGGGTCGCCTGGGTGTGCGACCTCTGTGCGCTGCCTGGGTGTGCAGCCTGGGGTCGCCTGTGTGTGCGGCCTGGGTGTGCTGCATGGTTGTGCAGCCTGGGTGTGCGGCCTGGGTGTGCGGCCTGCGTGTGCGGCCTGGGTGTGCAGCCTGGGGTCGCCTAGGTGTGCGGCCTGGGTGTGCGGCCTGTGTGTGCGGCCTGGGTGTGCGGCCTGGGTGTGCAGCCTGGGTGTGCGGCCTGGGTGTGCAGCCTGGGGTCGCCTGTGTGTGCGGCCTGGGTGTGCGGCCTGGGTGTGCAGCCTGGGTGTGCGGCCTGGGTGTGCAGCCTGGGGTCGCCTGGGTGTGCGGCCTGGGTGTGCGGCCTGGGTGTGCGGCCTGTGTGTGCGGCCTGGGTGTGCGGCCTGGGGTCGCCTGGGTGTGCGGCCTGGGTGTGCGGCCTGGGGTCGCCTGGGTGTGCGGCCTGGGTGTGCGGCCTCTATGTGCTGCCTGGGTGCGCAGCCTAGGTGTGCGGCGTGGGTTCGCCTGGTTGTGCGGCCTGGGTGTGCGGCCTGGGTGTGCGGCCTGGGGTCGCCTGTGTGTGCTGCCTGGGTGTGCGGCGTGGGTGCGCGGCCTGGGTGTGCAACCTGGAGTCACCTGTGTGTGCGGCCTGGGTGTGCGGCCTGGGGTCGCCTGGCTGTGCGGCCTGGGGTCGCCTGGGTGTGCAGCCTGGGTGTGCGGCCTGGGTGTGCAGCCTGGGGTTGCCTGGGTGTGTGGCCTGTGTGTGCAGCCTGGGTGTGCGGCTTGGGGTCGCCTGGGTGTGCGGCCTATGTGTGCTGCCTGGGTGTGCAGCCTGGGTGTGCGGCCTGTGTGTGCGGCCTGGGTGTGCGACCTCTGTGTGCTGCCTGGTTGTGCAGCCTGGGTGTGCGGCCTGTGTGTGCGGCCTGGGGTCGCCTGGGTGTGCGGCCTGTGTGTGCGGCCTGGGTGTGCGGCCTGTGTGTGCGGCCAGGGGTCGCCTGGGTATGCGGCCTGGGTGTGCAGCCTGGGGTCGCCTGGGTGTGCGGCCTGTGTGTGCGGCCTGTGTGTGCGGCCTAGGGTCGCCTGGGTATGCGGCCTGGGTGTGCAGCCTGGGGTCGCCTGGGTGTGCGGCCTCTGTGTGCTGCCTGGTTGTGCAGCCTGGGTGTGCGGCCTGGGTGTGCAGCCTGGGGTTGCCTGGGTGTGTGGCCTGTGTGTGCAGCCTGGGTGTGCGGCTTGGAGTCGCCTGTGTGTGCGGCCTGGGTGTGCGGCCTGTGTGTGCGGCCTGGGGTCGCCTGGGTGTGCGGCCTGTGTGTGCGGCCTGTGTGTGCGGCCTGTGTGTGCGGCCTGGGGTCGCCTGGGTATGCGGCCTGGGTGTGCAGCCTGGGGTCGCCTGGGTGTGCGGCCTCTGTGTGCTGCCTGGGTGTGCAGCCTGGGTGTGCGGCCTGGGTGTGCAGCCTGGGGTTGCCTGGGTGTGTGGCCTGTGTGTGCAGCCTGGGTGTGCGGCTTGGGGTCGCCTGTGTGTGCGGCCTGGGTGTGCGGCTTGGGGTCGCCTGGGTGTGCGGCCTCTGTGTGCTGCCTGGGTGTGCAGCCTGGGTGTGCGGCCTCTGTGTGCTGCCTGGTTGTGCAGCCTGGGTGTGTGGCCTGGGTGTGCAGCCTGGGGTCGCCTGGGTGTGCGGCCTGGGGTCGCCTGGGTGTGCGGCCTGTGTGTGCGGCCTGGGTGTGCGGCCTGTGTGTGCGGCCAGGGGTCGCCTGGGTGTGCGGCCTGTGTGTGCGGCCTGGGTGTGCGGCCTGTGTGTGCGGCCTGGGTGTGCGGCCTGTGTGTGCGCCCAGGGGTCGCCTGGGTGTGCGGCCTGTGTGTGCGGCCTGGGTGTGCGGCCTGTGTGTGCGGCCAGGGGTCGCCTGGGTGTGCGGCCTGTGTGTGCGGCCTGGGGTCGCCTGGGTGTGCGGCCTGTGTGTGCGGCCTGGGTGTGCGGCCTGGGGTCGCCTGGGTGTGCGGCCTGTGTGTGCGGCCTGGGTGTGCGGCCTGGGGTCGCCTGGGTGTGCGGCCTGTGTGTGCGGCCTGGGTGTGCGGCCTGGGGTCGCCTGGGTGTGCGACCTCTGTGCGCTGCCTGGGTGTGCAGCCTGGGGTCGCCTGTGTGTGCGGCCTGGGTGTGCTGCATGGTTGTGCAGCCTGGGTGTGCGGCCTGGGTGTGCGGCCTGCGTGTGCGGCCTGGGTGTGCAGCCTGGGGTCGCCTAGGTGTGCGGCCTGGGTGTGCGGCCTGTGTGTGCGGCCTGGGTGTGCGGCCTGGGTGTGCAGCCTGGGTGTGCGGCCTGGGTGTGCAGCCTGGGGTCGCCTGTGTGTGCGGCCTGGGTGTGCGGCCTGGGTGTGCAGCCTGGGTGTGCGGCCTGGGTGTGCAGCCTGGGGTCGCCTGGGTGTGCGGCCTGGGTGTGCGGCCTGGGTGTGCGGCCTGTGTGTGCGGCCTGGGTGTGCGGCCTGGGGTCGCCTGGGTGTGCGGCCTGGGTGTGCGGCCTGGGGTCGCCTGGGTGTGCGGCCTGGGTGTGCGGCCTCTATGTGCTGCCTGGGTGCGCAGCCTAGGTGTGCGGCGTGGGTTCGCCTGGTTGTGCGGCCTGGGTGTGCGGCCTGGGTGTGCGGCCTGGGGTCGCCTGTGTGTGCTGCCTGGGTGTGCGGCGTGGGTGCGCGGCCTGGGTGTGCAACCTGGAGTCACCTGTGTGTGCGGCCTGGGTGTGCGGCCTGGGGTCGCCTGGCTGTGCGGCCTGGGGTCGCCTGGGTGTGCAGCCTGGGTGTGCGGCCTGAGGTCGCCTGTGTGTGCGGTCTGGGTGTGCGGCTTGGGGTCGCCTGTGTGTGCAGTCTGGTTGTGCGGCCTGGGGTCGCCTGTGTGTGCGGCCTGGGTGTGCGGCCTGGGGTCGCCTGGGTGTGCGGCCTGGGGTCGCCTATGTGTGCGGCCTGGGGTCGCCTGGGTGTGCGGCCTGGGGTCGCCTATGTGTGCGGCCTGGGTGTGCGGCCTGGGGTCGCCTATGTGTGCGGCCTGGGTGTGCGGCCTGGGGTCGCCTATGTGTGCGGCCTGGGGTCGCCTGGGTGTGCGGCCTGGGTGCGCGGTCTGGAGTCGCTTGTGTGTGCGGCCTGGGGTCACCCGTGTGTGCGGCCTAGGGTTGCCTGTGTGTGCAGTCTGGGTGTGCAGCCTGGGGTCGCCTGGGTGTGCGGCCTGGGGTCGCCTGTGTATGCAGCCTGGGTGTGCGGCCTGGGGTCGCCTGGCTGTGCGGCCTGGGTGTGCAACCTGGGGTCGCCTGGGTGTGCGGCCTGGGTGTGCGGCCTGGGTGTGCGGCCTGGGGTCGCCTGGGTGTGCGGCCTGGGGTCGCCTGTGTGTGCAGTCTGGGTGTGCGGCCTGGGTGTGCGGCTTGGGTGTGCGGCCTGGAGTCGCCTGTGTGTGCAGTCTGGGTGTGCGGCCTGGGGTCGCCTGGGTGTGCAGCCTGGGTGTGCGGCCTGGGTGTGAGGCCTGGGGTCGCCTGTGTGTGCGGCTTGGGTGTTCGGCCTGGGTGTGCGGCTTGGGTGTTCGGCCTGGGTGTGCAGCCTGGGGTCGCCTGTGTGTGCAACCTGGAGTCACCTGTGTGTGCGGCCTGGGTGTGCGGCCTGGGGTCGCCGGGGTGTGCGACCTGGGGTCGCCTGTGTGTGCAGTCTGGGTGTGCTGCCTCTGTGTGCGGCCTGGAGTCACCTGTGTGTGCAGCCTGGGTGTGCGGCCTGGGGTCGCCTGTGTGTGCGGCCTGGGTGTGCGGCCTGGGGTCGCCTGTGTGTGCGGCTTGGGTGTTCGGCCTGGGTGTGCGGCCTGGGGTCGCCTGTGTGTGCGGCTTGGGTGTGCGGCCCGGGTGTGCGGCCTAGGTGTGCGGCCTGGGGTCGCCTGGGTGTGCGGCCTGGGGTCGCCTGGGTGTGCGACCTGGGGTCATCTGTGTGTGCGGCCTGGGTGTTCGGCCTGAGGTCGCCTGGGTGTGCGGCCGGGGATTGCCTTGGTGTGAGGCATGGGGTCGCCTGTGTGTGCGGCCTGTATGTACGGCCTGTGTATGCGGCCTATGGTCGCCTGTGTGTGCGGCCTGGGGTCGCCTGTGTGTGCGGCCTGGGGTCGCCTGGGTGTGCGGCCTGGGGTCGCCTGGGTGTGCGGCCTGGGGTCGCCTGTGTTTGCGGCCTGGGTGTGCGGCCTGGGGTCGCCTGTGTGTGCGGCCTGGGTGCGCGGCCTGGGGTCGCCTGTGTGCGGGGCCTAGGAGTACGGCCTGGGGTCGCCTGGGTGTGCGACCTGGGTGTGCGGCCTGGAGTCGCCTGTGTGAGCGGCCTGGATGTGCGGCCAGGGGTCGCCTGGTTGTGCGGCCTGGGTGTGCGGCCTGTGTGTGCGGCCTGTGTGTGAGGCCTGGTGTCGCCTGGGTGTGCGGCCTGGGTGTGCGGTCTGGGGTCGCCTGGGTGTGCGGCCTGGGGTCGCCTGTGTGTGCAGTTTGGGTGTACGGCCTGAGGTTGCCTGTGTGTGCAGCCCGGGTATGCTGCCTTGGTGTGCAGCGCGAGTGTGCGGCCTGGGTGTGCGGCCTGGAGTCGCCTGTGTGTGCGGTCTGGGTGTGCAGTCTGGGTGTGCGGCCTGGAGTCGCCTGTGTGTGCGGCCTGGGTGTGCAGTCTGGGTGTGCGGCGTGGGTGTGCGGCCTGCAGTCTGTGTGTGCGGCCTGGGTGTGAGGCCTGAGGTCGCCTGTGTGTGCGGCCTGGGTGTGCGGCCTGGGTGTGAGGCTTGAGGTCGACTGTGTGTGCGGCCTGGGTGTGCAGCCTGGGGTCGCCTGGGTGTGCGGCCAGGGGTCGCCTGGGTGTGCGGCGTGGGTGTGCGGCCTGGGGTCGCCTGTGTGTGCTGCCTGGGTGTGCGGCCTGGGGTCGCCTGGGTGTGCGGCCTGGATGTGTGACCTGGGGTCGCCTGGGTGTGCGGCCTGGGGTCGCCTGTGTGTGTAGTCTGGGTGTGCGGCCTGGGTGTGCGGCCTGGAGTCGCCTGTGTGTGCGGCCTAGATGGGCGGCCAGGGGTCGCCTGGTTGTGCGGCCTGGGGTCGCCTGGGTGTGCGGCCTGGGGTCGCCTGTGTGTGCAGTCTGGGTGTGCGGCCTGGGGTCGTCTGTGTGTGTGCAGTCTGGGTGTGCGGCCTGAGGTTGCCTGTGTGTGCGGCATGGGTGTGCGGCCTGTGTGTGCAGCCCGTGTGCGCTGCCTGGGTGTGCAACATGGGTGTGCGGCCTGGGGTCGTCTGGTTGTGCGGCCTAGGTGTGCGGCCTGGGTGTGCGGCCTGGGGTCGCCTGTGTGTGCGGCCTGGGGTCGCCTGGGTGTACGGTGCAGAAGATAATGAAGCCATGTATTGTGTTTATCTTAACTGCTAGAAAGTGTTGGTATTGCCATGAGGTGGCGAGGTATTCGTGTTCGATGGTGTTGCGTATGAGAATAGCGACTCCCTCGTGTCTACTGTCTGGAGACTGTCGTGATGTATACCCGCAATGTCTAATTTTGTATCCGTTGGTGATACATGTGATGTTAAGTATCACAACATCGGGTTTTTTCTCTTCGAGGAGAGTGGCAATCAGATGACGGCCATTGTGATAGCTGCGCACGTTAAATTGTAAGATTTTTAGCATTTTACGACTTATGGAAGTTTATTGTCCTTCTGTGTCAGTTGTCGATGAAGGCCGTTGACGCACCGTTTGAGAGTTTCACGTGTATCATGTTTCTAGTCTTGGGTCGGGATCTATCTGGTGAGGGGTCAGGAGAGGGGAGAGGGGAGGGGAGAGGGTCATTGTCGACAATTTGAAGGTCGAGGTTGACCGTTGGTGGGTTGTCTGGTGTGTCGGCAGGGTCAGGTGCTGGGGCTCCTCTAGGAGGGTTAGGGGTTGGACGGAGGGAGGGGGATGGGGAAGGTGGGGATTGGTGTGTGGAGGTTCAGGGGGAACTGTCGTGGTGGTGGAAGTTGGGACGGTGGGGGTGGGAGAGGAATCGGTATTTGGAGATACAGTAGGATTGTTGGTGTTGGGTTGGGGGGTTGTGGATGGAGTTGTGTTAGAGGGTGCGGAGGGGGTATTGGAAGTTGGGAGGGTGACAGGTTGAGTTGTTGGGGGAGAGTTGGGAGTGTTACTGGTGGTCTCCTGGGATACGTTTTCGTTGGGGGTCAGGGTGGCGGACGAGACAGGGTTCGGAGAGGGATGGTTGTTGGCGGGGGAGAGGTAAGAGATAGTGTGAGGGTCTCCACCCCGTCAGGTGAGAACAGGTCCACTCCAGCCTCCACTCCTCAGGAAAATGAGTTTTCCAGAATGGGTTGGGGAAGCTGGGGTAGAGATTGCTCAAGCCAAACGGTCGAGAGATGGATGATGGATGATAAAAAAATGAAAAATAAAAAGGGATGTGAAGATGGAGTGGAGGCAACGCGGGGGTGTGGGGAGCAGCGAGGGTGGTGAGGGAACAGCCTGCCGGCGTCGTCACCGTAACGGTCTCCCGCGGGAAGGACCAACGCGGGAGGCAACGTTATAATCCACTTCTTTCTTCTGTCTTCTCTCTTCTGTCTTCTTTCTTCGTGGGATCTGGCGGTTAATCCTCTATCAACCACGTGGTTAACACGTGGCCGAGACAGGAGCAGCAAGAACCTTCTCGAATGGCAAGAAAAGATGAGATGTATACGACGACGATGATAGAAAAGTCCCTTCCAAGAAAGGGCGAGAAAAGAGAGGGGGGGAAAGAGCAAGAATTGCTAGAGGAAGTGAATTTTAGAGGGAAGAAAAGAGCCAAGTCTTAACCCAGCTTGCATAGGAATAATAGGATGAGCAGGTCAAAGATGATGAGAGGAAGGCAAGGTTTTTTTCAGGATATAGGAGGAGATGGATCGCATCTCTGGCTGATGGACACTGATTTTACCAAGGCGTTCCCCGCTCGGACTTAGCAGCAAGATCTATAGTGATTTTTAGTTTTTAATATATTGGCACTGGATGTTGTCCAGGTTATATATTAAACATGTTACCTGGGTGGTCTATTCCCAGGAGATTGTTGAAATAATGAATCCAGTGAGTATGATGTATTTGAAATCGCTCTACTTGTCTTTCAAACAATTTCCTCCAATCGATGTTTAATGGAGGGATTCGTGCTCTCTCGTGAAGTTCTGTATTTCTAATGAACTCGTGCCATTTGATGTTAAAAAGACAACTTAGAGCTTTGTTCTGAATGATTTGGAGTGCACGGATGCTGGATTTGGCTCCGAGTTCAAGAGCTGAAGGGGCATAAGTGATAAGTGGTCGTATTAATGCTTTGTAGAGGTGCAATTTGGTTTTGAATTGCGCCTCTCTAAATCTGTACAATTTCTTGAGCTCCGCTCTCGCAATAGCCGCTCTAGACTGAATATGTCGGTTCATTCTCAGGTGTACATCATAATTTAGGCCCAGGACAGTGTTGGTATTTGAGATGGGAATGGTAAATGACGGTGTATACGGGAGTGTAGGTAGACATTACTTACGTTGTATCTCTGACATACGTTAAAGTAAGATATGTTGGATTTGGCAGGATTTGATTTAATCCTTCATTTTAACTCCCAAAGAGAAACTTGATCAATTTCCTGTTGTGTTTTGCTGATTAAGTGTGTGAGGGTTATGGCTCTGATTAGCTGTGTTACATCATCTGCGTATTGGAGAGTGGTGGAGTCCAGGTGTATAGAATTGGGAAGATCATTTGTGTAGAGTGTGTAAAGTGTGGGGGCCAGCACGGAGCCTTGAGGGACACAAGCATTGAGGGGTAGTTTGTATAATTGTTTCTGTATTTGATTCGGGTTTTTCTGTTGCTAAGATAGTTAAAGAGAAGCTTAATGGTGGGTCGTGTGAGTTGGAATTTAGTGCTTAGTTTATACCTCAATCCATCGTGCCACACGGTGTCAAAGGCTTTTTCAACATCTTTTGTGATGAGTGCGGTCATTTTGTGTGTCCGCGTGTTGTTTCTTATGTAGTTCGTAATGATGTTGAGTTCATCTTGTGTGGAGCGATGTTGGTGAAAGCCAAACTGTTTGTGTGAGAGTAGGTTGTTGTTTGTAAGGCGTTGTCTAAGTCTGTTGTTTGTGATTCTTTCAAATGTCTTCCCAGTGGACTCAAATAGGCTGATGGGTCTGTAGTTTATGGGGTCTGTGTTGGATTTGTTGGGTTTTGGTATCATTGTGGTTGCTGCTGTGTTGAAGGCCGCGGGAAAATAGCCAGAGGCTAGTGCCGCGCTGAAGAGGAAGGTGATGGCTCTAATAGTGTTGTCAGGGAGATGGGTAAGTAGCTGGTAACCAATGCCTGAATTACCTGGGGCTACTTTGGGTGATTTGAGGAGGAGGAATTTGACCTCGCTCGATCTTATGGGAGTTATGAGAAGGTGGTCGTGTGAAAGCGATTGGAGGTGTATGATCTGTTCTGGGTAGAAGTGACTGGATCTGTTTTGTATGTGTTGTGTGACAATTTGAGTGTTTTCGTACGCCAGAGGGTGAGGGGGGTGAGGGTGAAAGATACCTTCCCAGAGTTTTTGACAAATGTTGGCAATGTCTTGTGGGTTATGGTGTAGAGTGTTGTCGTCATTTAGCCTATTAAAGTCTGTTTTGGTATTCTTTTGAGCTTTCGGATTCTGTTCCAAAACTCTTGAGATTTGATTCGGTGTTGTTCTGTTGTGGTGATAAGAGATTTTCAGTGTCTATTTTGGTCTTCTAGAAGGCTGTTGAGTGTGTGGTTTCTTAGGGATGTGAAGTCGCACTGAACTATGCCCAAACGATATCTGTTTTGCTCAAAGCGTCGACGGTAGCACGAGATGAGTCTGGTTGTTTTGGAAGAAGGGAAGAAGGAGTATCTTGAAGTAAATGAAGATCTGGGGATAGAAATGTTAGCTGCCTGTATGATTGTTTCGTGTATATGTTCTATTTCTGTGTCTATTAGTGTTATTGGGTGATTTTCGTAGTTTGTGGTGTAAGTGCAGTTGGAGAGAATCTCTTTGAATTTCTCCCAGTCTGCTCTTTTGTAGTGGTAGTGTGAGGGTGAAGGGACGAGAATAACGTTAGACGAGAGATGAGGAAAGATAGGGATGTGGTCGGAACCACACAGTGGTCATGGAGATGGCAAATTATGAAGATAATTACTGGCTCTGTTGGAGAAGACAAGATCAGGTCTGCTTTTTCCTCCTTGGCCAGTGAAGACAGTGTGGAAGTAAGGTCCAAGGAAGTTAAGACGTTTGTAAGAGTATAAAGCGAGTAAGTCATCACCATGAGAATTGTTTCTGTTGTGGTGGAAGGTTCTGTGTTGGGCGTTGAGGTTAGCTAGAAGGTAGACTGGGATATGTGTGTAATTGAATACTGTGTAGAGATCAAGGAGTGGAATGGAAGTGTTGGGTCGAGAGTATGTAGTGTAGAAGATAATGAAGCCATGTATTGTGTTTATCTTACCTGCTAGAAAGTGTTCGTATTGCCATGAGGTGGCGAGGTATTCGTGATCGATGGTGTTGAGTATGAGAATGGCGACTCCCTCGTGTCTACTGTCTGGAGACTGTCGTGATGTATACCCGTAATGTCTAATTTTGTATCCGTTGGTTATACATGTGATGTTAAGTATCACAACATCGGGTTTTTTCTCTTCGAGGAGAGTGGCAATCAGATGACGGCCATTGTGATAGCTGCGCACGTTTTAGCATTTTACGATTTATGGAAGTTTATTGTCCTTCTGTGTCAGTTGTCGATGAAGGCCGTTGACGCACCGTTTGAGAGTTTCACGTGTATCATGTTTCTAGTCTTGGGTCGGGATCTATCTGGTGAGGGGTCAGGAGAGGGGAGAGGGGAGGGGAGAGGGTCATTGTCGACAATTTGAAGGTCGAGGTTGACCGTTGGTGGGTTGTCTGGTGTGTCGGCAGGGTCAGGTGCTGGGGCTCCTCTAGGAGGGTTAGGCATTGGACGGATGGAGGGGGAGGGGGGAGGGGGGGATTGGTGTGTGGAGGTTCGGGAGGAACTGTCGTGGTGGTGGAAGTTGGGACGGTGGGGGTGGGAGAGGAATCGGTATTTGGAGAGACAGTAGGATTGTTGGTGTTGGGTTGGGGGATTGTGGATGGAGTTGTGTTAGGGGGTGCGGAGGGGGTATTGGAAGTTGGGAGGGTGACAGGTTGAGTTGTTGGGGGAGAGTTGGAAGTGTTACTGGCGGTCTCCTGGGATACGTTTTCGTTAGGGGTTAGGGTGGCGGACGAGACAGGGGTCGGAGAGGGATGGTTGGTGGCGGGGGAGCTGAGGAGTTCAGGTGGAGTTCGTACATTGGGTAGGTTGTTGTGAGCAAGAAGCAAATCGAAAATTCTAATGAACTCCGACTTATCTTCCCCGCTCAGGAACAACGCTTTTAGGTAGCACGCATGCATCCTATCTTGTAGGGTGAGGAGGTCTGAAGAATTAGTAGTTGGGATAGGAGAAGCTTGGGTGGCAGGGGGAGGAGCAGCAGCAGCAACTGTTGTTTAGAGGTGAGGGTTTGTGGAAGGAGGTGAGTTGGATTTTTGTGCCTGACGCACTGCGCGGAGTTACTCCTTCTTACGTGGGCACAGCCCAGATACAGCGACGTGTTCACCTTTACAGTTGACACACTTCGCTGCCTGAACCCTGCACTCACGAAAACCATGACCAGTTTCCAAGCATTGACTACACGTTTGGTGGGGTTCTTTACAGTTCTTAGTCTTATATTCGTATCTAAGACATTTGAAACATTGTTGTACGTCGAGATGTTCATCTTTCTTCAGGGATTTTGCTGGCACAGAGATCATGGGGAACAGGACTCCCCGGGGGAGCAGGTGATCGGCCTTGGTCGGGTTTGAACATTGTATCTTTATTGATCTGGAGTTATTCGGTTTATAGACGTTGATGACATTAACGTCATTGTTTTCACCATTGATGGCTTCAACAATCTCCGAAGGGCTGAGGGACAAGAGAGATTCATCAACATTGTAGGCAATAATAGTACATCTAGCTTGAAGGGGGCAGCGGTCCTGAACGATTTGGTAGTTTTTTTTTAGCTAGTTCATCAAGGAGAGGCTTAGATAGGATTCTATCTAAATCACTATCTTTGCCCAAGCAGATCTTAAACTGGTATTTGTTCGAGGGAAATTGAATGACCCTAATGGGACGGATCTCAGTGGTCTTAAAGACGATGGACAGGAGTTCGAACGTGGAAGGAGGGGGGCAATCAGTTTTGAGGGATCTTAGACGTATGTCGGGCGGCATGTTGGTGGCATCAGTGTCCTAGTGCGAGAAAACGTGAGTGAGGGACGCTCGACGGTCCAAGGTAGGGGAGAGGTAAGAGATAGTGTGAGGGTCTCCACCCCGTCAGGTGAGAACAGGTCCACTCCAGCCTCCACTCCTCAGGAAAATGAGTTTTCCAGAATGAGGTGGGGAAGCTGGGGTAGAGATTGCTCAAGCCAAACGGTCGAGAGATGGATGATGGATGATAAAATATAAGAAAATAAAAAAGGGATGTGAAGATGGAGTGGAGGCAACGCGGGGGTGTGGGGAGCAGCGAGGGTGGTGAGGGAACAGCCTGCCGGCGTCGTCACCGTAACGGTCTCCCGCGGGAAGGACCAACGCGGGAGGCAACGTTACAATCCACTTCTTTCTTCTGTCTTCTCTCTTCTGTCTTCTGTCTTCTGTCTTCTCTCTTCTTTCTTCTTTCTTCGTGGGATCTGGCGGTTAATCCTCCATCAACCACGTGGTTAACACGTGGCTGAGACAGGAGCAGCAAGAACCTTCTCGAATGGCTAGAAAAGATGATGTATACATAGGAACATTCTTATATATACCGGGTCAGATGGACGTAAAAGTAGCAGTTGTACCTTCTGTGCCTATCATCGTGTGCTTTTTGTGAAATGTGCATTTGTCTTTGTATGTATCTTATGGAACATAGACAACACAGCAAGCTCTATCTTATGACACCATTATATTTTACTTTTTTCCCTATATACATAGAGATAATTGTGAAAAATTGCCTTTCAACCTTCATCTGGATCAAGTGAGGCAGGGTGGGCGGAGCTTATGGCTTTCCTTCAGCCAATAGGGAGGGAGTTTGTGTCTGCTAGTGCATAAAACGCGCTCGCACCACCGAAGACGACATTACCTAATTACTGATACCTAACCAAAACAATACATAGGAATTTCACCCTTACAACTTATCAAACTATATCAAATGCAGCCCTCTCATTGGTAGATCATTGTCAAACAATGGCAAGCACGTATTCCATCATATATAGAAACGCCCAGGCCCGTTAAACCCCGTTTTCAAACCTCCAGTCTACAAAAAAGGACTTTAACTGGCCTTCCTTTCCACGCTTAACACACCCACCCACTACTACCACAAACACACACTCCCATTACTTGTATACTTTATTTACTTATAATTTCTCGTTGTATCCCGCGTTAGCGAGACAGCGAAAGGAATCACACGAAAGAATTGGCCAACCCTCCCACATACACATGTATACATATACACGTGCAGAAACGCCCATATACATACCTATGCATTTCAACCTATACATATTCATACATACACATACATATATATACACATGTACATACTTCATACTTACTGCTTTTATTCATTCTCGTCGCCACCCCGCCACATTCATTCATACTTTATATATATATATACCTTTTTTTTTTTCTTTCATACTATTCACCATTTCCCGCGTTAGTGAGGTAGCGTTAAGAACAGAGGACTAAGCCTTTGCGGGAATATCCTCATCTGGCCCCCTTCTCTCTTCCTTCTCTTGGAAAATTAAAAAAAAAAAAAAAAACGAGAGGGGAGGATTTCCAGCCCCCCCACTCCCTTCCCTTTTAGTCGCCTTTTACAACACGCAGGGAATACTTGGGAAGTATTCTTTCTCCCCTATCCCCTGGGATTGTACATATATATATTTATCCCTGGGGATGGGGGATTAAGAATGCTTCCCACGTATTCCATGCGTGTCATAGAAGGCGACTAAAAGGGGAGGGAGCGGGGGACTGGAAATCCTCCCCTCTCGTTTTTTTTTAATTTTCCAAAAGAAGGAACAGAGGAGGCCAGATGAGGATATTCCAAAAAAGGCCCAGTCCTCTGTTCTTAATGCTACCTCGCTAACGCGGGAAATGGCGAATAGTTTAAAAGAAAAAGATATATATATATATATATATATATATATATATATATATATATATATATATATATATATATATATATCTTATATTCATATATAAACACAATAATGGACATACATAGGAAATATTCCATCTAATTTCTTTTAGGTTTTTTTCGTTTAGGTGTTATTTGTTGGACTTTCTAAGACTTTTATTTCTGGTTCCTTACCCTATCTTTTGAATTAATTATTTGATTTGATTGTTAGTTGTTTATTTTGGCTTATTAAGATGCTATTTTCAACATCACTGGCGTTTTTCATGGTCAAACGCCATCTTCACTACATCCTCACAATCATTTTGAATATCAATGGCTTTTCTGTGGTTTAAGGTTATTTTCACTACAACTTCACAGTCATCTTGTTTTCATCATCGATGACGTTTATCTTGGTCAAAGACTATCTTCACTACATCCTTATACTTATCTCATTTTCAATATCATTGGCCTCTATCTTGATAAAAGCCATCTTCACTACATCTTCATAAATATCTTTCTTTGGACATATATTGCCTTTCAGATGGATTCCTGATATACCAATTTACATTCATATATATTTTTTTTTTTTTTTTTTTTTTTTTTTTTATACTTTGTCGCTGTCTCCCGCGTTTGCGAGGTAGCGCAAGGAAACAGACGAAAGAAATGGCCCCCCCCCCCATACACACGTACATACACACGTCCACACACGCAAATATACATACCTACACAGCTTTCCATGGTTTACCCCAGACGCTTCACATGCCTTGATTCAGTCCACTGACAGCACGTCAACCCCTGTATACCACATCGCTCCAATTCACTCTATTCCTTGCCCTCCTTTCACCCTCCTGCATGTTCAGGCCCCGATCACACAAAATCTTTTTCACTCCATCTTTCCACCTCCAATTTGGTCTCCCTCTTCTCCTCGTTCCCTCCACCTCCGACACATATATCCTCTTGGTCAATCTTTCCTCACTCATTCTCTCCATGTGCCCAAACCATTTCAAAACACCCTCTTCTGCTCTCTCAACCACGCTCTTTTTATTTCCACACATCTCTCTTACCCTTACGTTACTTACTCGATCAAACCACCTCACACCACACATTGTCCTCAAACATCTCATTTCCAGCACATCCATCCTCCTGCGCACAACTCTATCCATAGCCCACGCCTCGCAACCATACAACATTGTTGGAACCACTATTCCTTCAAACATACGCATTTTTGCTTTCCGAGATAATGTTCTCGACTTCCACACATTTTTCAAGGCTCCCAAAATTTTCGCCCCCTCCCCCACCCTATGATCCACTTCCGCTTCCATGGTTCCATCCGCTGACAGATCCACTCCCAGATATCTAAAACACTTCACTTCCTCCAGTTTTTCTCCATTCAAACTCACCTCCCAATTGACTTGACCCTCCACCCTACTGTACCTAATAACCTTGCTCTTATTCACATTTACTCGTAACTTTCTTCTTCCACACACTTTACCAAACTCAGTCACCAGCTTCTGCAGTTTCTCACATGAATCAGCCACCAGCGCTGTATCATCAGCGAACAACAACTGACTCACTTCCCAAGCTCTCTCATCCCCAACAGACTTCATACTTGCCCCTCTTTCCAGGACTCTTGCATTTACCTCCCTAACAACCCCATCCATAAACAAATTAAACAACCATGGAGACATCACACACCCCTGCCGCAAACCTACATTCACTGAGAACCAATCACTTTCCTCTCTTCCTACACGTACACATGCCTTACATCCTCGATAAAAACTGTTCACTGCTTCTAACAACTTGCCTCCCACACCATATATTCTTAATACCTTCCACAGAGCATCTCTATCAACTCTATCATATGCCTTCTCCAGATCCATAAATGCTACATACAAATCCATTTGCTTTTCTAAGTATTTCTCACATACATTCTTCAAAGCAAACACCTGATCCACACATCCTCTACCACTTCTGAAACCGCACTGCTCTTCCCCAATCTGATGCTCTGTACATGCCTTCACCCTCTCAATCAATACCCTCCCATATAATTTACCAGGAATACTCAACAAACTTATACCTCTGTAATTTGAGCACTCACTCTTATCCCCTTTGCCTTTGTACAATGGCACTACGCACGCATTCCGCCAATCCTCAGGCACCTCACCATGAGTCATACATACATTAAATAACCTTACCAACCAGTCAACAATACAGTCACCCCCTTTTTTAATAAATTCCACTGCAATACCATCCAAACCTGCTGCCTTGCCGGCTTTCATCTTCCGCAAAGCTTTTACTACCTCTTCTCTGTTTACCAAATCATTTTCCCTAACCCTCTCACTTTGCACACCACCTCGACCAAAACACCCTATATCTGCCACTCTGTCATCAGACACATTCAACAAACCTTCAAAATACTCATTCCATCTCCTTCTCACATCACCACTACTTGTTATCACCTCCCCATTTACGCCCTTCACTGAAGTTCCCATATTTATATGTAAGGTGCAATGTAGTTTATATAAGGTTCACCTTCCAGATGGGTTCCTGACATACCAACTTACATTCAGATATATATATATATATATATATATATATATATATATATATATATATATATATATATATATATATATATATATATATATATATATATATATATATATATATATATATATATATATATATATATATATATATATATCTGAATGTAAGTTGGTATGTCAGGAACCCATCTGGAAGGTGAACCTTATATAAACTACATTGCACCTTACATATAAATAGAAACATCAAGCTTCACTATATTAACTTCACTATACTTAAATATAAACAAGGTCTAACCGAGGTTACTTGGTTGAGCAAGACGTGAGAATATCATCAGTTGGCCCTCCAGCCCTGGGTTGAAATTGTCGTTCTGACGTATTTTGAGTTCAGTGCTGATACAGGACCATTGATTATAGGACTGTCTTGTTAGTCTGTGTAACTTCGCCTGACCCAGTCCACGTCTTCAATGGCTTTCTGTTACTACAAAAGGGATTACAAAGGAAAGGCTTCCTTTGTTAGTTTCATGAATACCTTCGTTCAAATGAAGGGAAAGACTATTACTATGAAGCGGTACCTTATCAGCAGGAAAGAGCTGCAGCAACGGTATGAAAGTTACTGCAAGATACATAACGAGCCCGTGGCTTCCAACGTAAACATCAGCCGCCATTTGGGTTCACTCGGCATCATGTGTGACACCAAGATTGGACCCGTTGGGAAACAGGAACGATACTATTCTGGTATCATGTGGCTCGATGGCGCAGGATCACCAACTGAAATGCAAAGAAAATGGAGAAAGCCGCCCAAACGTATCATGAAGGCCGTGCAAGAGAAGATCGAGAGGAATCGGTTGAGAGACGATATCGCTCACAGTATATTGAAATTTATACCCAAGACTTCCCCTGATCTCCAGACACAGCCAGTCACAGAGACCACCGGCCCCGCTTCCCAGACACAGCAAGTCACAGAGACCACCAGCACCGCTCCCCAGACACAGCAAGTCATAGAGACCACCAGCCCCGCTCCCCAGACACAACCAGTCACAGAGACCACCAACCCCGCTCTCCAGACACAGCCAGACACACAGCCCACCAGCCCCGTCACCCACACAGAGCCACAAGATCCTGATATTGAGGAAGCAAATGAATTTCTCGATGATTTTTTGCTTTCACTGGAGAAGAACTGATGAGTTCCTTATAGACAAGACAAAATGTTAAAAAAAGAATCTATATAAGTTCACTTATGGAGTGAGATCTTTGACGGAGCTGTGCTGCCTATAGCACAGCCTACCAAAGGGTGATCTTTGCTGTCGTGCAGTAACCTCATGAGGGCGGAGTCCGGCTACACTTTCTTTACCGAGGAAAAGATCTCTGCACTAATATTGAGTTTCTCCGTTGGCGTCAGGGTAAACACCCATCCCCCCCGAAGCTTGGTTACCTTTCCGTGGTGGGGGGGACTTCATGGATTGGGCAGTAGCAACCATCGTTGGTTGCTTCTGTTCAATCCATGAACGAAAAACCAAGCATCTTGAGCGTAATTGTCGTATAAATTCACTTGGTGTCAAAACTGACGCGAAAGCGGTTGTCTCAATTTTGTCAGAAATGTTTGTGCGTCTCGGCCTGATGGCGGGAGTCGGTTTGACGCTGTGGTCATGAGGGAATACGAGGAAGATTGGCAACCGTCCCAGAAGTAGCTACAGTGAGGCCCAGCAGCTGTCCCTAACACTGTGGAAGGCACTCATGTAAGGTGTGCAGTGAGGCGCAGCAGTAACAAGGGAAACGGACAACCAAAACAGCAACCTTGATCATCAGGAGGATATCCAATGCTCAGAGTAGATAAGGACGATTATTGTATGGCTTCGCTCAGAGGATGAAATTCTTAGCTTTGAAAATCAACAAGTAAAATAACTAGTAGTTAGTGGTAGTGAAGTGGAATTACCGCATTTCTGTGGTCTTAATAGTAAAACGAAACTTTTCGTTTTCTCCATCAATCTATAGGTGTTGTAGACCACCATCCTTAAGGTTGTAAGGTAATGGTAAGTACAAGGTTATGACCTCAGCAAATTTGTGATGGAAAGTGCAGGAAATGTGGTAATGTATATGATATAAATCATATAGTTGTATAATAAAGGTGTATTAAAATTTTGTCTTCTCTGTTCCCGTTCATTAATTCAAATACAGGTAAGTTTTCTCTCTAACGAGGTGGGATAAGCTACGTGCACTCGGCTTGTAAATGTGGTGACTTTCCCTTCATTACCACAATGGTGTGCTGAACTGAAGATGTAGAATTCCGTAGACGAAAATAAGATAGGAAATCAATCTACATCAAAAATTGAAAATCGCCGCTCTGTGTGTGTGTGTGTGTGTGTGTGTGTGTGTGTGTGTTTTTGCGTGTGTGTGTGTGTGTGTTTTTGTGTGTGTGTGTGTGTGTGTGTGTGTGTGTGTGTGTGTGTGTGTGTGTGTGTGTGTATACTACTTTAATCATTATCACGTGAGTCTTTTGAGGAAGGATTTGTACACTCACGTTGCCCCGTCTTTTAACCTTGTAAGTGTAAAATATGTTTTCACTCCTGTGTGCACTCACACACACACACACACACACACACACACACACACACACACACACACACACACATAACCTATAATATCATCTAGTATTTTCTTCAGACGGATATCTTACACCTTGATTATAAAAGCCAAAGAAAAATTTATAAAAACATATACATATATTTACACACGTGTAGATATATGTTACGTATTGAAATGTGGCGGAAAAATTCCTTATATATTAACAAACGTGATTGAGGACTTAAAGAATCTGGTACAAAAATAATGGTTATTGTGATAAATGATTTATTTATGGTAAATATGTATTGTGTTGCATTATAATGGTTGTTCAGGACCAAGGTTCTTAAACCTGAATCAGTGAA
Organism: Panulirus ornatus; assembly: GCF_036320965.1. Lineage (NCBI taxonomy): Eukaryota > Metazoa > Arthropoda > Malacostraca > Decapoda > Palinuridae > Panulirus > Panulirus ornatus. The sequence goes on from NC_092235.1 coordinate 2,092,194, forward strand.
ATACTATCAGAAATAGAAAACCTGTTAAACATGAACATTTATATTGATTAACCATAGAATATATTTTCCTCTGGGTATGTAAAATAAAATACAGTACAGGGAGCTAGTTTGAGGAAGAGTATTTCATATTTTAACAAAATATTTACCTCTAATACCGTCTCTTATCTTTCGTCATCATTTCTTATGTTTACTATCAAGAAATGTCTTTTATGTAACATAAAAATTCTGTCTAGGTATTTGATTAATGTTCTCCAAGGATGAGCTACATGCCACACGTGGTCAGGTCACAGTTGTGGTGGTCAGGTCAGTGGGCGGTGTGTGTGTGTGTGTGTGTGTGTGTGTGTGTGTGTAGCCCCTGGGTTCATGTTGGCCACAGCCACCCACCGGCCGGTGGTCAGGTCAGTGGGCGGTGTGTGTGTGTGTGTGTGTGTGTAGCCCCTGGGTTCATGTTGGCCACAGCCACCCACCGGCCGGTGGTCAGGTCAGTGGGCGGTGTGTGTGTGGCCCCTGGGTTCATGTTGGCCACAGCCACCCACCGGCCAGCCGGGCGGTAGTTTATAAAACTAAGACTGTAGTTTCAACATGCCACTTGGAGTGTCCCTCACTACAGAACTTGAGCAGCTCTTTATCCTGAGTGGAGCAGTGATCCTCGCCACCAGGCTGGTACACATGGTCTGTACCAGGTGCTCCCATCCTGGTCATCCTGATGGTTGGTTGCTGTGTGGGATTTAATGACCCCTGACTGAAGGTTCCATTAGGCCAACCATCATTTGATCATCTATAAAACAT